>NW_007577997.1:533607-555858 GCF_000690725.1 Stegastes partitus
ATAGTGGTGAAAGTGCTTGGGGACGGGCTCAGGACTGCACTATAAGTACCCGATAAGTGACATTGTAGACCATCTCCCCTGATGGCTGGTCCAGTTAGACATAGTTACGTCATGAAGAACAAAAAACAACTTTTATATTGAAGCGCTTGGGATTACCTTGGCCTGGATGAATCTACACAGATAACTTTCCGGTAATAACAAATAGGCCCCATTTCATGTTTTTCTTTGTCTGCAGAAAACATTCTAAAATGCCACTGTGTTTGAAGAAAGACATCATGAATTTTTTTTCATATAATGATGTCCTGAGCTCGAAAGAAACCTTACAGCTGATGACTGTACATGACATTACCCGTCCTCTTCACAGTCAGTTATGGTTATATCTCTGAGCAGCAATAACAGCATTTTTCAGTTTACTTTTCTTGTGCGTGTGGGATTAAGGTCAGAGCAGTGACGTGGGAGTGAAAGTCAACAGCTGGCATTTGAATTGAGAAAATACTCAGCTACCATTTGTTTGGGTGCCAACCTTCTTTGATGTCATTCTCCTGAAAAAGTAATCTGGCTTGTGGCTCAGACAGATTTGTAACAAAACTATCCGATGTTAGCATACCAAAAACTCTTAAAGGCTGGGGCTCAAATAATGGCCGAGTCTCAAATAATGCCTGGAACGCGTGTCAAAGTTTCTCCATTGTTTGCATGAAGCTTCTTTCTTTTTAAAATTGTA
Source organism: Stegastes partitus (assembly GCF_000690725.1). Lineage (NCBI taxonomy): Eukaryota > Metazoa > Chordata > Actinopteri > Pomacentridae > Stegastes > Stegastes partitus. The sequence goes on from NW_007577997.1 coordinate 534,329, forward strand.
TGTGTTTTCAGCTGCTTTTCATAGTTTTTGAGCATTTTATTGCATGTATGTAAAGCGCTTCAAATTGCCGTTGTGTATGAAATATTCTCTGCCTTGCATTGAGTGAGTGGGTGTTGTAAATATGTAAATAGCTTGCTTGTGTGCCATGCATCTTTTACTTTTCAAATTACGTGGAGATGCAAATGGCATCTCTGCAGTTATTCAGCCTCTGTTTGACTTTTATATTCTCATGCTAGACTGTAAGTCCACAGAGGACTGGCAGAGGCTGTCGGGGCTTTTATCTCACGCTATGTATGGGCTAATTATTAGAACTGTTGAAGGGAAACCTCATTATGAACATTTGAATTTGTGTGCAGGTCATTATAAAAGGCCAACTGAGCTATGTGACATTCATGCTTTTCTCCTTACATCGAGGAGAATTCAACACAAACATTTTGTTTTAAACCACAGAATACCGCAAAATTTGGAATAATTTTAAGCTTATACCAAATTGTATGTCTTATAAGGTCAGGAAATTGTTAAGGCATTCCTTCTTAATGAACCCTGTCATTTTGTTTTCTTTTTTACCTACTGTCTCAGTTTTGTTTGTGTTCACTTTTTTTTAATTGCAGGGTCCTAACATATCCTTTTAAGGCATTTTCTCTTCAACTCTAATTGCTTTTACCCTCTGCCTATCACCACCCCATCAAACAACACAAGCTTACTGCAAAAGCCTGTTATTATCAGAACCTATCAACATGGTTCCACGCTCAGGTCCAAGGGCATTTTGTTCAGTGTTTGGAAGTATTTTAACTGGACACGCTGCTTTATCGTAAAACCTTTTAATTTTTTCAAAAGAGAAAATTAAATGTTAAAGTTTCCTTGAGTGTTATAATTGATCTATGTAGTGCTTATTCGACAACATAAAAACACAATTAAGGGTTTGTCTGTTTTAGAATTTCTCTTCAGGGTCTAAGATAATTCTTGTATTTTGTCTTTTTGGTTTCTGCACTGACAGTGTGCTGGGTGTGGGGAAGTTCACTGAAAGGTTGGTTGCAAAACAAATTTGTTCTACCAGGACACTGACTAGCACCAACTAATCAAAATGATTTTCAGCAAGTTGTAACTTGTTTAAACCACTGTCCTGTTCTTCAGTATCATCTGATGCTTCCTATGAAACGCTACAGCTGTATTTTCTCAAGATTGCAAAAGATTAGTGAAGTTGAGAAACGCCTGAGAAGTTTGAATTTATGAGAAGAGACAATAAACACTGACAAGTGTTACAGCAACCATCATTTTATTTTAATAGTGGCTTGCATGACCACTCGTATTTGAAATGCTTCTTCTCGTTGTGATGGACACAGAGAGAAATATCGTTTCATTCTGCAGTTTTCCGCACATCTCCACATATCTTTTAGCGTGTTGTTTTTCTTTTCTAGTTTGCAACTTTGCTGGTTTTCCAAAAGCAGCAGCACAATTCAAAATCAACTACCAACTACCTGTTATTGACTAGCTGATGAACAAAGTCGACCATAGTGGGATTTTCTTTTCACAAGTTGGTAGAGACCAAAACAGAGAAAAAGAGAATTCATGTTTGGTGTAGAAAATAAGCAAAAAGTTCTCCATGTCAGTTAAAAGTTGATTATATTTCAGAGCTTTGTTTTAAGATTCTCTCTGCTTTCCCCAAATGTCCAAAAATAACTTAAGTTCAACATGCAAAGGTTTTTCGATGTCAGCAAAATCTGGACAAACAATCTGCAGTGCTTATCTTTTTTCCTGCTTAGTGTCCTGTTGATGTGCAACACCTGAGTGATTGCTGAACCTGCATGCTTATGATGTTCAGCTTTGTTTTTTCTTAGTCTTGTCTATAACTCTATCATATAAATGACACAGTTAGCGTCGTGCATTTTTGCATTTCAGTGGTCACAGTGCCTGTCTAAGTGGCTTTGCCAACTTTAAAAGTGCCCAAATGAACTTCGCCAGAGCAGAGGGGAACAAAAATGCTTTGCAACTGACATTAGTTGTTTTTTTCACCCCTTGTATCATTTCAAACGGTAGTTAATGAAAGCAGATATTCACTGGTGCCTATGACTGCACCTTTAAGACTTTGCTAGAAGGCTCAGCCCCTGGCGCCATGTACAGCATATTGTAATAAGGCTTAACGTGCTGATTGTAGATAAAGCTGAGAAAAGGAAATGTAGAGGAAGGGGAACTGGGTTGTGTAATCTACTACTGAATGATCCCTCGTTGGGAAGAACAACATGTTGTAGTGTTATGACTTTATTTTTTTGGATTATGCATCATAACATAAAATCACTGTCTGTGTTATTACTTGGGTTAAGCGTCGTTCTCTAATTGCTCTCCCAAGGGTCTTTAAAGATAAAGCGACAAGCAAGCAGTAGGGGGGAAGGCGGCATCTGCCTTCCTTTGTTCCAAAATTCCTGTGCTGCACGCACGTCCCCTGACATGATCACCTCCTCAGTGCCAGTTAGACTAAGATTAGAAAGACACACCTCAGCTTTGCTTTCTAATGGAAGCATTTACCTGCCCAGTCGCAGGAATCTTGACTGGTCAGTTTATGCTTGATTTGCACTGGGTAGACAGAGTGACAGAACAAGCAAAATGATAGATGTGAAAGTCAGAATGTGTGGGTGGAAGGACGGATAAGCTTGAAGGAGAAGATAGGTAAAAGAGGCTTTAGGCTTCAGACTGAGACAGCGGAGGGACACGAATGGCATGAAAACATGAGTGTGCACCCTGCGATAGCATCTCTTCAGCCAGCTTCCTTTTGCTTTGGAACATTGCTCACATTGCTAATGGTATATGTAGGCAGTCGACAAGCTTAAACCTGTTCCTCTGATTTTTAAATAGAACAGCCGGCCCCTTGTGTTTGGTTTCTCCTTTGCGGTAAGGCCAGTCTAGCACCAGCCCAAAAATGCAAACAGGACATCTCATTGCTCAAGGGAAACCAATCCTCATTATGTGGGGGAAAAGAAACAACATGTTTCGAGAAACAAGCCTTGTTATCCCGAAGTCATTAGAGGTACTGCCTTGCCGCTGAGCCATAATAATGGGTAGTAAATGCTGCCTTCTTTGGACAAACTGGCACAAAATGCTCAACCTTTGCTTTCTGCACTACATGGTACAACATTCATGTCGCTAGAAACCTCAATGAAACACAAAGGTGTTGAATGTCGGCAGATTTGATATGATATGGATATTCGCTGTCTGTATCAAAATCTTTTCCATAGATTTTCAGATGTTTATGCAGCTCATTTTGTCACCTCATTTCCAGTAAGTCTATCAGGAGAGATGCAAGCAGTGTTAACAAGATCCGCCAAAGGGTAGAGAAGTGGGAAACAGAACCAAGATTGCACTGTTGATTGCGGTTGGTAAGGGGAGATGTCTAATGGAGTTACATGTCACTGAGACTTTGATTGCTCCTGTAATCACCAGCTTCTCAGCAACAGAGTAATAACAATGTAATCAGGTGGGCTGTCCTACCTGAGAGCACCACTGTGTGTTCCTATGTATCTGTTTAGTCAGATCAGTTATGACGGTATGATACTGGCAAAGATAGAGATCTGATAGCTCACAATCTGTACCAAGAAGAACTCCTTTGTCTTAGAAAATGACAACTTAGAGCCTCGTGACCAATGTGCTTGGAACTTTGGACCTGGTACTTGGACACACGAATAAGAATTTCCGTCATCATTCAGTTACATAAGTTTAGATCGTAAAAATAAGGAAAGATGCATCAGGCAAGTTTTAGTCACACACTTAGGATATTTTGCATTGTGCAGACAATGAGCTCAGATTCGAAAAGAAAATGTTAACATGTCCTGATATTTTAGGTGGAACAATATGCTTTTTGGCCACATTGGGGCAGTAGAGTCAAGTTGGAATTACAACAATAACAAATTGGCAATTGTCAACTTGTTAGCAACATTTGTTTCGTTACACATCCAGCATACTGAGCATTTATTTTGAGTTTTTTCCCCTTTCTTTTACCACCCAATGGCTTTAAATCCAAAATTCACCCTTTCTTTAGTTCTGCCTCAGTCTCCATCAACTCCTGAGGTAAATATTTCACTTCTTAGTTGCTAAATTCTCTGCTACGATCATAGACTGTATAGACAAAAATGTATGTAGCCTACTTGTTTAGAAGTGAAGCTGATGTTCCTTAAGTTCCTTAAATCTGCATTCTTTCTAGCAGCCAGCAGGGAGCGACTCCTCTGGTTGCAAACAGAAGCCTGATTGCACAGAAATCTAGGAGAAAATGATTCTACTTCTCTCTTGATTTGTTACCTCAGTAAACATTCATAATGAATTTCGATCACCAGTCACTTGCCTTTAGACATGTGGTGCTGGGCAGTGAGTTTACAGTTAGTTAGCTAAAAACTGTTCAAGGTGTTTTTAAATGAACCAAAGTCGGAAAATTTTGGTCCTCAAAACCAAAACAAAAATCCTCTTAAAGATACTAAACAACCCATAAAGTCAATACAATTATATGGGTTTGTTAACTACACATGAATCCTTTCACTCATACGTAACCATTTCTGCCATTGTTTAACACCCCTGTGGCGAAAATCAAGATTTTTACCCTGTTAGCATGTCCATACATTTTTTTTTTTTTTTGCGCTGGAAGACACATCATGAGGGAAATAAGCAGTCAGTGCCATGGCTGAGAGACACAGATTCAGCATTTCAGACGTTGCATAAAGAACCAATTCTGTCAATTTGCAGGGTGTTTTTTTCTTCTTTCTGCAAGTTTATTTTCCTTCAGAATCAAGTTTTGGTCTAAACATGAATGACTGAACTACTCAACTATCAGCCAGTTTAGTAATCTCACAGTGTTTGAGCAAAGATGTAGTTGAGCTGGTGTGCTCGAGCTGCAGCGAGTGGGGAGGGGTGATGAAGAGACGCTGGCACTTCTACAGGAAGCAGCGGTTTGCAGTTGCATGTAAGCCATTTTAAGGTATGAAAGGATTCTTTTCATGGAAAAACAGTTGTAACTATGTAACACAGAGATGGGTTTGTAGTGAAAGAGACTTAAATATATTCACTTCTAAGACCTGGGATCTTAATGCATACTGTGTTTATGAGCACTTAAAACTTACTATCCATCTTGTCTAAAATGATTTGCCCCATATGACTGTCTAAATAGGATGCAGCTGCTTGTTGATATCAAGCGCCACAGAAGCTTTACCTTTCTGGCCCACATCAAACTGACATACAGTAAGTCTTTTATGCTCTGTAGTCTTGTTCTGTGTGGACTTTCTAAAGTGATAACTGTCGCCTTCTACTTTAATACTTGATGAATGTGTTTCCCTGTCCTTCAATCTGCCATCTGCAGAAATGACTTTGGTAGATTAGACCTGGAAGAATTGTTCCCTTAAAAACGTAATTTGATGGCACAAAATTGCAGGGGCATACCAAATGGGAACTTAACAGCCAAGGGGAAGTTATTTGCTGAGATGTGGATGCAAACGCCCGCTTACAATGTGACTCATGTGTTTTTGACTTATCAATTCTGTCAACATTAAGCTGTCATATTTGATATTTGAATGATCTATTAATGATAAGTGTGGCTTAGAATCTTAGAAAGGATCCTGTACAATATATATAAAAGTCTGAAGTGAACAACAAAAGTCTTTTTCATGTTTGCACTTCACAGTTCCATTTGTGAGTCTGGTTCTGTTTTCCCTGATTTACTGTTGTTGTTTTTGTTGCATGATGAAAAATATTTGCAGAGGTTACCTTCAAACCTGCTACGACAGAAATGTGAAAAGTATTTGAAGGACTACCTGGAACTTTTGTGTTGAAACACAACAATGTTTCCCCAATTTAATCCCCTTTAGGAATAATAAATACATGAACTGTTGCATTCTTCTAATTTATACAGTAATTTCTGGCCCTGAGTTAGGAGCTTGCAGGTTCATCTACCACTCTACAGTACCCTCTCTGGTCAAATATTAAGCCGAGCGTCAGACCATGATCCTATGCGCATTCATGCACAGACGTCTTGTCCATTTTTTCATGCCCTCCACACGTGTGTCTGTTTGTACAAATTTTTTGAATGTGTGCATGTCTGATGTGCCAAAAGCCAACTGCAAAAAACCCTTTTGTAACGATGGTGTCTTCCAACCGACTGTGTGCCAAAGAAGACGTCTACAAAATGAAGGATGCAAGGTGCTAAAGTGAAAACAAACATTTGTTCATAGACCATTTTCCATGCTGTGTTGAAATGACAGCCAGTTTTCCAAGTGAGGAACCAGAAATGTGGACACACAGGAGGTTTAGTTCAGTAGCTAATCTCTATATTGTGTGATTTTGTATAGAGGTCCTTCCCACCGAGACACAGAGGTTCTACATATTGCCAAGAGACTGTAGTCAAAATCAAATAAGGTTATTTCATTATCCTGGCTATTGTCATGGCCCACTTAGCCTTAATAGAGTGGATGATAAAGCCTGTGCACACTAATGTTTTTGTAAGAACGCACTGGAAGAGGTGAGTCCAGCTGGAGTTAACACCACAAACAAAGAGTTCATTAAATATGCCTCAGTGATTTCTCTTTTATTTTTTTGAACACCCACTCTTCTTGTTGCATTGGGAGAGTTAATGTGAGCCATGGGAAACCAAGAGAGGTTTTCTTAAATGCAGCAGATTCTCTGAATTGGATTTAATCAGATTAGCATCACTTCAGTCTATTTTGGTCTGTCACAGTGTTCGGTTTCCAAGTTAAATGCTAATTTACAGCCATAAAGTCAGGATTGTTGCTGTGTTTAGACTAGAAGTTACAGAGCAAATGTGCAAGATTTCATAGGTTACCTCTTTTGTCTTTCTTACTCTAATTGAATTCATCATTTATCTGAGAGTAAAACCATGCTTCCCTCTTGGATTCCTGGGTTGCTGCTTGTTTGGTTGTCTCCAGCATTCCCACATCGTAATGAGTCTGTGATGCCAGGAGGGCAGGTCCAAGTTTAGGCCACATGTGATGCTTGAGAAGTAGGTAAATGGTAAATGGTCTGCACTTACATAGCACTTGTCTACCTTAGTGGTACTTGAAGCGCTTTACAGTGTTTTCTCATTCACCCATTCACACACACATTCATACACCAACGGCGACAGAGCTGCCATGCAAATTTGCTGCCTGCCATTGGGAGCAACTTTGGGTTCAGTGTCTTGCCCAAGGACACTTTGATCACAAGGTTGGTAGCTCCCACCACAGTCAGAGGACAGTCGCTCTACCACCTGAGCCACAGCTGCCCCTACAGTAGGCAGAATATCACTGAGTAGAACATGGGCAGATGTTTTTAGCATTACTGATAAGTCAGGGGCTGCACAGTCCGTTGTTAGCACCGTCGTCTCGCAGCTAGATGATCACCGGTTTGCGTCCCGGTTAGAACTCCTGGGATCTTTCTGTGTGGAGTTTGCATGTTCTCCCCGTGCAGCGAGGGTTCTCTCCGGGTTCTCTGGCTTCCTCCACAGTCCATAAACATGTTGAGGTTAATTGGTGATTTGATAGACTGGTGACCTGTCCAGGGTGTCCCCTGCCTTCACCCTAAGTCAGCTGGAATAGGCTCCTGATGCCAGTTTAGTTAGCGGTCACACTTCTGTTTCTACCATCGTTGGCGGCGGCAGCAGGGGAGTGGCGGGCAAGATACGCTCCACCATTATCATCCGTCTATACTGCTGGAAACACTGAGCAACACTGAGCACACTTGCTGCGAGTGACGTCGTTGTGTCCTCTTCTGTGCATGCGGGACACCTTTGGGTCGTATGAAATTCACACAGGAGATCACATACTAGTCGCGTTTAATTTAAAACGTGAATGAACTCGCAAAAAATCTGATTTCACAAAAAGAAATTGAATTGAGCATTAAGTCCTGCAGTCTGAATGTAGCCAATCTGTCGGATTGTTAAGTTAGATAAAATGCCTTTATCCTTATTTGTGACATAAAATGTCATGTTAGAGTCAGAATCCAAGGCTGTCGGTATGTTAAGGTTATTTTTAACGGGTTCCATTAGTTTTTTCCTAAAAACCTGTGAGATAGACAGATAGTATTTGAGTTTGCTATTGATGGCAGACTGCCTCCATCCTTTATCATCAAATACTGATGCACAAAAACTGTATTTTTTTGAGAACAGTGAGAATTGTGAACTGTTTTAAGTGTATTCTGAAAAGCAATGGAAAAATCACATAGAACATGCCACATACTCACCGATACAGTGTATTTATAGAGTAAATATGATGTGTTTTTTAGTTGTTTAATGACTAACACACCACATTGTGAAATTCTACTACCCACACTACAATGTGAACTTACAGTGTGCCCAGACTTTGTGTTAATTCATAACAGGTGCATACTCTCGGGCAGGTCATTGACAATTTCCAGAACCACAGTGAATCAAGTTTCCCCACCGAGCTTTTTTTAACCCTCGATGCGATCACGGCACAAAGGAAATTTCCAGGGCTGCATGTCGGTGTGTTGAATGAATGGTGCTGCCGTGTGTGCTGTGTAAACTCGACCTCCATCTGTGGTTCCCTAAAGCAGGTAAAGTCCAGATGGCAGGATAGCGACTGACCACGTTTTGACCCTACAGCCTTTCCAAAAACAGCAGCACAACTCCAGGGGAAAAAAAAGAAAGTATTTCAGTGTCCATGAATGTCGCATTAATGATGGGAGATTGACTTGCTTTGTATTGCTTATGTATCACTTTTCTTGGCCATCCTGATAAGAGAGTAGATGAGTGATGAGGCTGGCAAAGCTGTTTAGCAGCTGCTCTCCAAATGAAAGGACACGATAACATATGCAGTGATTTATGAGGACTGATTTTACCAAAGTGACTCAAAGCCTTGTATACGTTGCACAAACATCTTATGTGATGTCAGCTTATATAACAACATGTTAACTTTAGCTGCAGCAAAAGGAGACATTCTATTCCTCGCGTCCGGCTGAGCAGAAATAGCACATCTTTGATCGAGGAACATACTATCTGCGTGGAAAAAAACAAAACAGCTGTAGTTGTTGCTGTGTGGTCTGAGAACGAGCCTCTCTCGTTGCATTGTGTTTGCCCTCGCCGTGTCATCTTTCTCCGGCTTTAGGGAGTGACCCAGGTCTGCGGGACGGTATGCCACTTCAGTCAGGCGCCATTTGTAAATCCAGACACATTACATCAGATGATCAGACTCCTTCTGGTTTTTCATGCCATATCAGATAAACCTGCATTTCACCTTTCACCTTCTGGCCCAAACCTCCCTCCCCACCCACCTGCAGCCTTTGTTTGTTTTACAGTTTAAAAGAAAGAAAGGAGTCAGCATTAGCGATGTTGTGAGATTGTGACATACCACGGTCTGCGTGCTTATCAGTGCGTAAATTATGCAACTCTGAATATATGATGAAACTTTTGATGTTTGAGATTAAGGAGCTGAAGTCAGAGTGCCGGGAGCAGCCTCACTGCAGCTGGCCCAGATGGATTTCCTTGTGGTTCAATAGGTTCTGTTTTTAGACTTGTGTAATAAGTTTCACTCTGATAGTGGCTACAGAGTACAGAGGCTTTTCTGGTGGATTTAGTCCATAATGGCTGAACAAACAGTGTTGCATTTGTGAGACTAGCATTATCGGCAATCCAGGAGATAACGCAGGGTGTTTTTACTGGAGGAGACAATGGGAAATGAGGGCTTGGGGTGGGGATGGAGGGCCTGAAGGGTGGGGGGTACATGAGACCATTGTGAACTTGGAAATGTCTGGGTTTCTTTACACCAGCATGATTAATCTCTCACACACACACACATATGCACACAGTAAGCCACGGCCAGCGGGAGTTTGTGGGAACTTTGCGTAGACCAATGGGAATCCTCGGTACAGTTATATTCTTCAAAGGCTTGTTCCCTTGAGACGTAAGGTATATGTTCTATATAGGAAAACAAGATATAGTCGCTTAAACCTATATATTTATTTAGAATGCCTCTGGAGTTTATTTGAGGCGCAGAAGTGCAGTGTACAGTTGCTTGCGGATTGGTGCATTGACATTCCAGTCTTGTTCTCAGGCCCCCACGCTGGTCTCCACATGGCCATCCCCGGGGTCAACCCCTGCCACAGTACAGAAACAGTTGAATCCAGTTCAAGTATTCTTATTTGAGGACTGAGACCAGCTGCTGAAAAAATTAAGCTGTTCCTACGCTGCTCATGAACACAAAAAAATATATATAGGAGTGGGAATTACATTACATTAAATTAGATTTCTTTAGTCATGTAAGGATTTGCTATTTTAAATTCAATAATTACATTAGAGTTACTAAAAAAGGAGTTTGGCAGCTGGTTTGTTTGCAGCGGTTAGACGGATGGTTTATACTCACTTGCTCTGTGCGTGCAGTGGACGGGCTGGGCTGGGATGCATTAGCTTGATGCAGGAGTAGGAGGCTGCTAATGAATGAAATGAAATGAAATGAAAAATACTTTATTCATCCCAGAAGGGAAATTCAATAAATATATAAAAACATAAAAATAATGTCAGCCAGGGTGAGTGACCCCCTGTACCTTTACTGTGAGCACTGCTGTATTTACAGGGACAAACATTAAACCAGCTGTCAGTGGTCAGTACAGTCAGTAAAACATCTCCAAATCACTAAATGACTGCTTTTAAAACTATAATGTCTTTATTATTATTGCTGTATTGGTTAAATAGAGAATATGTGATATGTGTGAAGGTGCAAAGCTGCGAATTTCTATGAGTAGTGAATTTGAATATTCAATTAACTTGCCCAGCATTGGGGTAGAATGGCAATGTAGCTCTTCAATGTTGATAAAATAAATAAAAATAGCCATTTTTTATTTTTTTATTTTTATTTTTACATCTCACAGTGAAAATAATGGTGGTTAAATGTAGGGCTGCACGATATATTGGCGACCACATCGGTATCGGCCAATATTGGTGGTTTTTCTGATATATCTTTATCGGCCCAATGAACAAATTTAGCTGATGTGAAAAACCGATGATTGTCTAACATTAGCACCTTCGTCTCTACGTTTCATATTGCTGCTATTTTACAGAGGTTTGTACTTAAATGGTCCTGGACTTGAACGTTAAATATGTTAAAATATGTTAAAATATGCTTTACTTTTGTTTAATGATAAAGAAGTCTATGTGGTCTAATTTGGTTTGGGCTTCTTTTGAATAGTTTTCATGTTCTCACAGTGCTTACTTATACTCATTTTTCAGTGTGAACAAAAATTGAGTATCGACATCGGTAATATCGGTTATCGGTGATATCAGCAATCTTAATATCAGATATTGGTATCGGCCACAAATTTTGACATCGTGCAACACTAGTTAAATTCCATTTGACTGCTTTGGTTGGTCCTGATATTGTGCACACATTGTTAATGTTATTAATGCCTGCTATGAAAATGTCATAAGAAGATGTTCTTTGCTTTATCCAAGAATTCATAAAAATGGAATGGAACAAACGATTAAAACTTCTGAGGTTTTATGTCAAACGATTTATCTCTGTGATAACTGACAAAATCCCTGTCCACTGATATCTGAATATTTACGGCCACATAACTGCAAAAAACATGTTATCTACTAACTGGTAAATACTTTGAATTGAACTTTGAGTGAGTAAATAGCTGTTGATGTTGTTACTTATAGACTGCTGGTTATATTCTTATTACTGCTCTCACTAGGAATGCATTACTTCATGATACCCTTACCTCATCTGAAAGAAATTTAGTGAAAGAAAACGTAGAAAAAAAGTATATTCAGCCTATGTCATAATATGATAATTAATGACAGTCTTGCACAGCTGTAGCTGTACAAGCAGCTGTGTTGTCACAGATAATATTCACTTCACTTCCCCGGGATCAGTTATGACTCTTAAATCATTACAGATATTTGCACGCTGCTGTGTTTGTGTTTAAGACTCCAGCTGAAGCAAATGTTTCCTTCTGACAGTTTACTGGCTCGCAGCTATTGGCTCTATCTACAGTATACAGCACAAGTGAGTTCACGGCTGTGAAACATCACTGAACTGTCAAATGATTCAAAACTGTAACACCTCTCGGTAACTGCATTATTTCTAAGTGGACAATTGAACATTTCCTGTTGTGAAAAATCAAAACTAAATACTGTAGAAAGATTTTATTGGAAATACAGCCAATGAAGACGAAGCTCAATGCAACAAAAGCAAATACACCTGTGACCACATCAGAGTTAGAAACTCTGCGATCACTGAAACAAAAGTGAGTTCCCTTGATTTCCCACAAGCCTAATCTTATCAGCATCATTTTAAAATTACCTCCAATTTGGATGTCGGTCATGGTTCTGCATGAAAAAACAATTACCGGAGGAGTAGAAAAACTTGATTACGAGACTTCACAATGATGGAAAAAGATATAAGATTGGTTTTCAACCACAAATCAGCTGAATGAGCCATAGTACACGCATCAGTGCCAAAAGAGCCGTGCCTTAAGATGATGCCACGGACAGAGAACTACCTGCACAATCTAGCTCTGAACAACAGACAAGAGAGAGCTCTGTCTTGAAACAAAGTTAACAATGGAAATTTGAGTTTCTGGGACAGCTCAGACAGTTTAAAGGACAGTGCATGACATCAACAATTATGGACGGCATCCAAGGGGGAAAATAAATAAATAAAAACTTGCTTGTGCTTTAGTACAGACTTTCCAGATGAAACTTTGCAAAAACATTTTAAAAGAGTATCGGAGTATGTTCTTTGATCAGACGATGGTCAACATAAAACTGTTCTGGCACAGATGGGTTCCAGCACTTTTGGTATCAACCTGGTCAGGACTACCACAGTGAATGCAGAGTCCCGACAGTGAAGGACTGCTATGATAGGACGCTGCATATGGTGTTCACTGTCAGGACATTTATAGATACATCAGAAATAGGTGTGGACACCAGAATACTGGGTGATAATATGAGGGATATTCCAGCGGGCTAACAATCAGAGGCACACTGCCTAAATAACAAAAATTAAAAACTCTGACCTGGCCCAGTGTGTTGCCTGATTTGAGTCCAACAGAACATTTTTTGGGTACATTAAAGAGAAAGGTAGAGCACCACAAGCTCACCAGCAAAGCACAGCTGAAAAAAAATGTCTCTGATGAATAATAGGACTTCGCTCCTGATTTTGGTATCCTCTATGCTGAGGAAAATTGAATCTGTCATTAAAAATACAGATGAACATACGAAGTATTGAAAAAGAAAAGATTTGAATCTCAGTGGTCCTTCTTGCGATGAACTTTCAGTTCCAAAGGCTTAAAGATATCCCATTTATGTAGAAAAGACAGAGTAACGAGTCATTATAGGCTTCTATTACATGTATGAGTGTAATGCATCAAGTACTGTGTGTTGCACCTTTGGATCTGTAATGATTATTCAAGTATGATCACACCTCTGGAGAGAAGATGAGAGCTCCCTGGGACTGCACCACATTAATGGATGTTATGTTATCGCCACTATAACATATTGGCTCGCTGCCACGGTGTGAGTCATTCCTGCTCTCTTTTTTCATGATAATTGACATGATTACAGGACGCATTAGACATTCCAGATTAGATTGGGAAATGGTGTTTTGAGGACACCGAATTGCCCTGAATAGGTTGTGAGAGCAGAGTAAGCTTTGAAAGAAGTAATGCTGATCATGTACTTCATACTGTCAGCAGCAGAAGGCAGACAATTTTTGGCTTTAGCCTGGTACGTAGCATTAATGATTTGATGATGTGTTGTGTTGATTCCTCCGGTCAGAGGTCAGCTGCTACAGTGGGATGAAATGATTTGTGTCTGTTGAGGTGAAGTGAACTTTGTGGTACTTCCACTCCTGTGGTGACTCTACTTGGCGCAGGGTTCTGAGCCCAATCTTATACTTCATTAATCCTCTCCCAGCCCGATGCTGCCTACAGCCAATGATCTACTGGAACAGAGGTTATTTCAAATTGTCGCCACTTTTCTCACCCATCTGGTACAATGATTTATAGCCCACCACAACCCAGGAAAAACACAAGGAAATTACTTCTATGTGGTTTACTTTGACGACATCCGTTGACTTCTATGGAGACAAACACATCTTACCATCATACAGTAGTTAATAGTTGAAGACAATGATTAATAGAACTGGGTCAGAGACAGAAACAGAATCCTTCCAGTTTCCAAAACCTTTTTATGAAAGCCAAAGAGTATTCTTCCATGCTTCCTTTGGATCAATCTTATCTGCTCTGCTGATGAAAATGGTTTTAAAAGATGGAGACAAACAGAGAGTCGGGTTACAGCAGAGCCAAGGCTTGAGGTAATCTGGTTCCCACAATACCCGCAATAACATACGCTAAGTTATTGTCTTGTGAACACAGTCGATTGTCTCTGTTTAGCAAGCAATTACTCTGGATGTATAAAATCACATATAGGCCATCCCCTCTCAGTGCTGCCTTTAATGAAAACATCAGCATTCAGTCATCTTTGACACTGACACTTTGATAATGATCTCACTGGACAGCTTAGTTAATGGTCACTTGCTCACTGATGAGACTTAAAGCATCATGTAAGTTTATTACAACATTGGTCCTTGTTGGTTGTCATGTCCATCCGTTATGATAATGCTGTCTGATGGGAGAAGAAACACTGTCCTGTCAGCTGAGCAGACAAACTGTATCCATTTTGTGAGATAATCTAAACGACTTCAGCTGAAGGCAAATCCCAGACATGCCAGTAATGACCCTCACTGCACAGGAAGTGTGTAAGCACAACTATGCCAAGTATGGAAGGTCCGAGTTGTACCAGGAAGTCAGCATGTAAACTTGGATGGATGTTTGGAGAATAAAGTTTTGGTATTACAGTGATTTTAAGTCTCTAAATAATTCTGACTAATCTGGACATTAGTGTAAAATCGGTCTGAGCTCAGCCCATGTCATGTTTATGAGTTGTCCATCCATCCCATTCTTGTGAACGCAATATCTCAGGAACGCCTGGAGGGAATTCTTCAGACTTGGTATAAACATTTACTTGGACGAGGATGAACTGATTAAAATTTGGTGGTCAAAGGTCAAAGTCAGTGTGACCTCTCTCCTTGTTCTCACCAAGAAGAGAAAACACATTACTCCCATTATTACATCCCTGCACTGGCTTCTAGTTAAATATAGAATTGGATTTAAGGCCTTACTTACTACAAGGCTAGTTATGTTTGTTGAAGCCTGATCTGCAGAGGCTAGTCAGTTAGTCATTTTACTGAAGAAAAACAAAAAACAGCTCAGCTTGAAACATCTTTGCCAACTATAGTAACTATAGCTTCTACTTAATCTGTTTTAGTTAGTAAAGTACATGTTTTGTTATCTTATCTACTGTTTTTTCAGAAATTTTAGTCATAGAATTTGTGTGCACTTGATTCAACTTAGCTGCACTGTTTTTGGTATGTTTATTTTAATTTTATCTTGCATTTTAAAGACGTCTGTGAGGCACCATGTTTTTGAATTTGAAGCCTCTGTGCATCCACATTTGAAATATTGTGTACTTTCGTGGCTACAAATGTGCATTCCATCAGAGTCAGCTTCACTGGCCGAGTGTATGACCACATACAATGACTTTGACTCAGTTTTATGCATCTCAACGAATTGAAACACCTCGGGCGTTGACATCCTGGCTGCATTTATTTATTTTTTTCAAGGTATGTTCATGTATGTTCTTTTTAGTGTTGATTTAGAAGTCTGTAAAGCATTTTGGTCAACCTTGGTTGTTTTTAAATGTGCTACATAAATAAAATTGACCTTGACTTCACTTCACTCATACATGAGTGTGGACAGACATGGATGTAACTTGAGTGGTTGGTGGAGGCATGCAACACTAATTCTACGTCACTATCCTAATCAAAAAAAAAAAAAAAAAAGGCAAGTACACTGTCACTATCACTGTCAAAATTGACAGAAAGGTTACGCATATAAGGTCTACAGTACGTTGTAATAAACACACATCATTGTTGAAGCTGCTTCTTTGATGTGGCTAATGAGAAGATGAGAGAACATCTTCTACAGGTCACCTGTTCTCATATATTCTGCTGTATCTTTACAGAAGTGCTTTAGCAGCGTCTTTATTTCCAGCTTTTTACTGTAAGAGGAAACATGGCAACTCAAAAATAGCACATGAAGGCCATTACTGCAGTGATCTAAACAGCACGCTCTGTGTCATCTGTTCAAGAACATTATATGTCATTAGTTATGTCTACTGTAAACAAGTTTTTCTTTCATTTTTTTCATTTTGGGACAAATAAGAGCTGTATGGAAAATAATTTAATTATTCAGCATAAATGTTAGTCCTGTTTTCATAGTTACGGCCAGCAGTCCTGTTGGTTATAAAAACACTGGACTCTCCAACTTTCTTTAATTGCTGATGTCTGGGGAAGCAGAGTTAGAATGGAGTCCAGTTGGATAAGCAACACAAGCACTCAGTGCATTTCAGAAACTGCCCAAATGAATCTGTTGAGTAGTAGGTGTGATTTTAAATATAAATGTAATCACTGTAAAGGTAGTAACAGTAATTAAGAGTTTCAAAACTAACTTTAACTTTTGTTTAATTTCACACTGATCAGACATGAGAACGTGCAGCGGCATATGAAGCGCTTCTGAAACCAGGCCGTAAGCAGGAGAAAGCATTATCCTCCTAGCGCCGCTCAGTTGTTATTTCAGTCTGGAGGGCTTCGCCTGCCAGAAACCTGCGTGTTATTTTGGAGACCAGAGATGAGATGTCAGGCGCAGGAAACATTGCTGATGCGTATGACAACTCGCTTAAAGCCTGCTTCAATTCACACCATCCATCTCATTTTACAGTGACTGGTCATTTGTCTTGTGTTTGTCAACCTTTTCCCTCAGCCAGGCATGAAGTAGGCTTTGACTGAGCAGGAGAACCACGATCTGCACGTACGCCACGAAGGTTCAGGGATGGACTTAAATCTGTCTCACGGCCTTTAGAGTTTTTCAGGCTTCTAGATGAAATGTGTTTACGTCATTCAGATTAGCAACGTTCACGCAGTTATTTTGCACTTTTTAATTTTTTTTTGGCCTTTGTGCCTTTGTTGGATAGAGCAGTGAGAGAGACAGGAAAGTGGGGGAGAAGAATAGGGGGAGGACATGTGGGAAAGGGCCATGAGCGGGATTCGAACTCATGACTTCCACATCGGGACTGTAGCCCTGCACATGGGACGCCAGCTCAACCAGGTGAGCGACTGCGGCGCCATGAGTTATTTTGCACATTTGAGCAAATATATAAATTTAACTGGAGAAAACGGTTGCAGCATCAACATCAGTCAGTTAGCACCCCCTTTAATGAAATGAAAACGTTAAAAAGCCAACGATGTGATTGCTGCAAAGTCATTACAAAAGAATTAATATTCCCAGTCACACTTTGTTTTTTCCAAAGACGGGTGTTTTCTTTTTGACCACAAGTCTGAGGAGGAGTCTTTTCACTGGAGACACGGGAACCGACTTGGTCACAGGGGCTGGATTTGCGGAGAGGTGACTAGCATCTACCAAAAGAGGAGAAAACCGACTCCAACCAACCCCAAGTTGTCATATTTATACATTGTGTTCTTAGCTGGCTTTGCTATTCAAAGATGGAGGGCGTGTGAACACTGCTGCCTCACTGCAAGGACAGGATTGCTTTGTAAGTCGCAGTCAAAACAGTGCGATAATGACTTACATTAATCTAGCTCACGATGGCCAGTGAATAACTCCAAAACATGAGCTGGCTACTTGTTAAACCTTAATGTTGTGTACACTAATGTCATGGATAATCTGTAATCAGATACAAGAAGCCTACGCTGCTAATGGAGCACCAAGGACAGATCTCCCATGTGTTTCTGAGATGTTTTGCCTCGATAATGCGTAGCTGATATTGAGTTGGGTTGCTGTTGTGACACAGTACACTTATTTCTTCCCACTTCTATAAGCAGGTCAAGTTCACATGTAAAAAGGTTAGCTCATAATTAATTTTCTACTGAAATGTAATAATGGTTTACAGGGACTGCAGTGCATTCCTATTACAAATGATGGATGGAAACACCAATGTGCTAAAAAGGACAATGAATTCTTACAAGTATTTGTAACCTCAGAGTCCATGTGACCACTGGTCCTACAAAGAGAACTTATTGTAACTTGTTGCTCAGAAACAACCAACTTCTCAGACTCTTTCTTTGGTTTCTGTCCTTCTGTAACATTCTTGCTTCTGTGGGTGATTAAAAGGTTTTTTTGCTGAATATGATTTTTCGTGTCCATCCTTTTTTTTCCCTCTTTTGAATTGTGTCCCTTTCATCCTTAAAAGCAGTAAGATACTTTACATGTATCAGTTTGGCTGTGGCAGAAGACACTTACTTGGAGGACAATGGAAAACCTACAGAAACAGAATACATATAACTATAAAACTCTCCATTTGCATCCTAAAGTATAGGAGAGACTGAAAGATATGATCGATTTCATGTTAGAGAACCTCAATGTTTTGTTTTATTATGTTTCCGGATTACCTGAAGGCCAAACTCTATTTTTAAAATAGAATATTTAGGAGCTCAGCCCTATTGTAAACAAAACTAATGCCTTTTTCATGCTTTAATGCTCCTTCAAGCAATCATTTCCTTACTGGAAAACCCTCTCAGGCAACTCTCAGGAACCGTTGGGGATGCTTTTCCATTATGGTTTTCAGGTAACCTTGCAGTAATTCTTACTGCTGGAATAAACATTCTCATCCCATTATCATCTCTGACACGTTTATGAATGTGCACATGCATGGAAATGGGTGGATATGGAAGAAAGAGCAGAGCTGAAAAGGCCAATGCTCAAGGCTTTTCTAAAACCTAATAAATAAACAAATACCAAAATAAATAGAAAAGCTTCTTTAAAAACAGTGCACTGTAGCACATTTTTCAATACAGTACATAACAGACATTATGTACTGTTTTGTCCTGTTTTATTACAGTTGACCTGTTAATTGATCATTTTTTCTAGGATTTTACTGGACTTTAAAAAAAAAGAGGGAAAATCTTTGAACAGTTAAAAAAAAAAAACAACTAGCTATTCTTTTTTAAATCTCAAAAATATTTTTTTTTTCTTTCAAATAGCTGGAAAACAATGATTTCATTGCTGATTTAAATACACTGTAAAATTTCCATTTGTTTAAAATCACAAAACAAAAAAAACGTTTTTAAATGGAGCTAAAGCAGGACCACGTGTCAACCACTCCTCTTCCTGTAGTTCATCTGTACACCACTCTGCTCTTCCGACTTGTTCCTTTTCGCTTCTCGTGCACGAAGCTACTCACTTCATCGTTCAGCCAGGCTGCCAGTCTACAAGTTTAGAAAACTCAGACTTACCACAGACCGCTCACCCATCAGTCCTCCATGAGGGAACGTCCAACCCGGCTACAGAGCTCATCCACGTCGATCAGCCTGATCCACAACGAGGCCCCGGAGACCAGGAGATCAGCGTCACTCATCACGAAGAAACGACTCCAACCGGAACTCCTCCCTCCGTCCTCCAGCTGCATCAGACTCCTCATCCGATCCCAGCTACAACGAGGGAGGCTCTTCTCAGGGAACACCAAAACGCAATCACTCCCTCCATCGTCAACTTCTACTCGCTCCAGCGCTGATGTCCGAAGCAGGTGACCGTCCAGAGAAGCCGCCGCATCTGGAAACGGTCGGCTTCTGCTCCCAGACTCCCGACAGATCCTCCGGCGATGTGCCTCCACAAGAAATCTCCGACCAGACCTTTGTGGGTCTTCAGAAAGCAGTAAGAGAAAGACTTTATCTGTCACCGCACTGACAACAAAGTTAAACGATTCAAACTTCTGATAAACTCTCGGAGCTGGAGTCATGTGACCACAAGAATCATCCATCCAGCCGAGGCAATGCGCCAGAGTGTGACGTCATCGTGCTACCCATAGCTTGCCCCGCCCCCCTTACAAAAATGTCGATGTCTGAAGCAGACAAGCCTCATTCCCACTCATTCCCTCAATGCACTGAAACACTCATCGCTCTCCCACATTTCCCCTGACGATGTCCTTCCACACGAAATCTCCGACTAGCTCGCCATTGTTCTTCGGAGCTTTAAGTCTTTACCTATCACTTATGTCTACTTATGTCACCTCCAAGAGCTTCCAACACATGATAAACCAAAATCCTATCCCCATTAGACACTATGGCTGTGCACTGGACCAGGAGATCACCAGGCTCTCCAGTGCTCCTGGGTTGCCAGGTGTGGTTCATCCTATCCACAAGCAACCCACCGTACTGCAGCCTCTTCCAAGCTCCAGCACTACAACCACCTCTGGCCATGGGATACCAACTCACCTTTCCTCACCTAGCTTCCTAACAACCCTTTCCCTTCACGTCTGGCACTGGGCTGTCAGTTCTTCTGTTTCCATCCACCCTTTCCCGGCAGTCTTTATCTCTCTCTCTTCCTCTCTATTGGCAACGGCCTGCCAGCTTGTAGAACAAGAGTTTGACAACGACCTGACTCTAATTCTCAATATAGCCTTCCATATTGCAACACAGGCATCCACTATTCTTTCATCTAGCTTGCCTCCAACACAGCAGCTAGCCACTAACAATTTATCGAAAACACCTACTTAGGGCGTTGCTACTTGGAGCTGCATCAATGCACCTTTTTGGCACGTTTATCTTTAATACATCATAAACGAGGATGATTGGGTTACCCAGCCCCTGAATGTACTGTCAACAATTCGTAGCAGTGTTTCCTCTCTCTCTAGCTATCGGCACCGGGTTGCCAATTCCTATCCTCTATTACTATTAACTGGCGCTGGGCTGCCAGCTTTTAGTACAAGAGTTCGACAGCAACGTGACTCTAATCAACATAGCCCTCACTCCTGGAGACACAAGCATCCATCATTCTACCATCCAGCTCACCTCCAACAATTCAGCGATGACCCCTTCCAGGGGCGTTGCTTCTAGGAGCTGTATCGTTGCACCTTTTCAGCACGTTCATCTTCAATTCGTCACAAACGAGGAAAACTGAGTTCACTAGTCACCACACAATTTGAAGCCGATCTTCCTCCTTCAAACATCTTTACTCAACAGCATCACTACTAGCTGCTGTTCCCAAGGCCACTAAGCTTCCTACTTCCATGCTCCTGCCACAAGGCGCAGACCCAAAGGAAAACCAGTGCTTCAGTTACAAGGACAGTTTCGTTCTTCGTCCCCTTGTAGAGCTTATGAGGGCTAGGGTTTGGACTGCAGCCCGGACAGTAATTTGAAAGCTTTGCCTTCTGGCTCAGTTCCCTTTTTATCATGATGACCCAGTGCAGTGCCCACATTGCTGCTAATGCCGCACCATCCAACTGTCCATCTCGCACTCCATTCTTCCATCACTCATGAACAAGATCCCAAGCAGCAATCAGCTCTCCAGACATGCTCCTTCTGCCAGTTTGGGGGGTTTCTTGGTCAACAAAGATCTCGCCCTGTTCATGAACAAAGTCAAAGCAGCTCTCCCACAGTCTTGCCTCTTGTGTGGCACCTCACATGGCGGTCAGT
>NW_007577997.1:556253-589114 GCF_000690725.1 Stegastes partitus
GTCAGTTTCCAACCCGTTTCTTCTCCATACCAAACACTCCCCATGCTACTGCAACAATATCTCTCACTCCATTTACTCCCTCTGTAATTAGATTCTGCTCCTCCTTCCATCATTCAGCATCGCTACATTAGCCAGCTCCATCTCGTATTGCTCAGTTCCATCTGGGGCTCAAAATTCCCATGGTACCTCTACAGCATAATTTATTATTTTCATTTCCACTGACATCTGTCCACCTAATCCTAAGGCATCAACACATTCCAACATCCTACATTCCAACTTCTACCCGGCACTCGAGAATCAACGTTTCTATTGGCTTCCTTTGTTCCTGCAACGCACAGAGTTCATTGCAACGTTGAGTTGAGTTCGATCTGCACTGCCATCCAACAGTACCTCTTCCACATCCTGTACTCAACCTTCCTGCATCTCTGAAGACTGCTTGGTCTATTCACTCAAACGAAGTCAAACCAATCAAGTGGAGAACGGTCAAGCCGCAAACTATCCCAACTACTCTCTCACTTCAAGCAAGCTCTGATGTATCCAGAATCCTAGCATGTTCTCTGGCCACTCCTTCTGTATTGACACAGCCTAAAGCCGAGGGGTTCTGAACCACCTAATCAAAGCCATGGGCCTCAAGTGTGTCTGCTTCACATCTGCTCCAATCCTCAAGACCCACATTACGTCCACTCTTTGTTTCATTCTTAAGGGATGCTTTTAGGGGTCTCCCGGCCTGGGAGCCGCTGCTGATCCCTAACTAAGCATTTACCCACACCACATCAGCTCATCTAAGTCATCACCAACACAACACTTATTTGCATCCAACAAACAATCAAGCTTCAGTTTGATGGTATGGTCCTAGCTAGTGAATACATTTTTAATGTGGACATTATTTAGGGTGTGTATATATAAATTAACACTTTTTTCTGTGATTTTTTTTAGTTATTCTCTGTAATTTACCAAAAAAGAAAATCCATAAAATACCATTAAATTGAAAAAGAAGAAGAAGAAGAAGAAGAAGAAGCAACACAGTTTAAAAAGAAAATAAAAATCTGAATATATTTTACAGTGTGGTTTTGATATTTCCTGTCATTGTTACTGTAATAGAAGCATCTTGTATATTTAAAATAAATGAGTAGTTGGGCTGGTATTTAAACAATACGCAAACATTTTTTGTCATCTTTTTATCCACAACTCAAAACCAGAATTATGCTGAAAGATAGAGATGGCTTTTATTCACCAGCTGATTTTGAACCCTGTCACATACCATCCGTGAGTTGTTTCAGTGCCATCCCCCTCATTTTGTCGCTGTCCCTGCCGCTCATTGAACATGAGGTCAGGTCCAAATGCTCCGCCAACTACTCATTAGTGAGAAACTACAGTCCATCAGGGGTTTGTTGGGCATTTGATGAATGCAATCTGTTGTGCCAGGAGGTCAGATCAAAGTGGTAAGGGTGTCTGTGTTGTTCACTCTGGGGAACAAGCAGCTTTGTTTTCCTCTACAGAAAGTGGTGTCCAACTGCAGTGTGAACTTTCCACACAGAAAATAACCACATTTGAACTGTATGCTGAACTTTTATAATCAGTGCTGCTGACTTTCCTGGGTATTTTTTATGTCATCATATACAAATAATTACAGAGTTGGCATCTTCTGTGTGGAATAATTGGAGTTAATTTGAACTGATGGTGTCTGCTTGCATAATTTGATGAAAATTAACTGGTACTGAACCACTTATATTCATCAGTGGAACCATTTCAGTGTTGAATGTTACCTCCTTCATTTCCAACACACATCTGTTAACAACGATTGCAGAAATGATCCTTTTCAGTTGATTTGCTGAAGCAAGTTCTTTATAGTTGCAAAGATATATAAAGTTGTATTTATACATGAGAAAATGGTTTCAGATAAACACTGAAGTGGCCTTTGTGTTGACTATTTTTCCCGCCGGGATGGTGATCTCATGGTCATCTCCTTATGCTCTGAGAGAATCTGTTGTCACAAAGATGGTCTGCAGTTTCTCACTATGTTTTGCTCAGTAGTCCCCTCTGATCAGACATGGAAAAGCAAAAGAAGTATTTGACAGATTAACACTGGGGAATACTATTGACGTAACTGTGTTTAAAGCAGTAAAACCAAAGATGCACATAGTATAGTATATGTAGGACCTAAGTGTCCAAACAAATCTGCATATTATTTCAGCCACTGAAGAATTATCCTTTATTTAAAGGTTTCTCTTTCCTAATATTTACAATAGCAATACCTTTAGACACACAACTTGTTGCTATCAGCATATGTCACGTCAGTTACGTAATAAAGTTTAGTTATGTGCTAGAAAGAGGAGAAAATCTTCACCTAAGATTATATTAAAACAAAAACAAGAGAAAAAAAAAAGATCCTCCTTTAACTTCTAGGAAATACAAAATTAATTGCTCACTCCTTCCCATGGTCTCAGGAATTTAATCAAATCTGGATATTTTGAATATTTGCAATTAAAAGCTTCACAGTTTGAACCATGGCAGACACAGATCTGTTGCTTCAGTTGGCGGCCCGCTCTGACTGAAAAATATTTTAAATACCTGACCAACTGATGTCTCTTTTTCAGTGTTAGGAATTAGTTAAATGCCCTCTGACTCACTCAGGCTTGTGCATCACGGGGTCGTTTCCTCATTCCGGAAAAAAAAAGAAGTCTTATCTCATGAAACGACTGCCTCTGTTTACTAACACAAGGAAGCATTCTTGCTTAGTGTACTGTGACTATGAATAATTTTGGATAAAGAAACAGAGTGGAATGCTCCCCCCTTCTGTCGGTAAGTAGCACTCCACCCGTTGCTGCAGAGAGAAAAGAGCCACATTCCAGGGGAAGTTTACCCGTCGGCTCTTCCCTTCATCCCTCGGTCTTCCTGCCTCCACAGATCTTCACTGATTACTGTTGACTGGGTGGGCCGATAAGGGATGCTAATGAGGAGAGGAGACCTTCAGTCATTTAGTGGTGCAAAAACTTTTTCACACACAGATGTTATATTGTCAGAGGTTCAAGATGTTCAAAACACACTGGAGCACTGTCAGGGCAGCACCACACAAGGCTAAGATAAACACACCATGCATCCAGGATCCATTCAGGGGTCAGAGATTTCATTTGATTTGCCTCCTTTCCTTGGTGCTGTAGAAGCAGCTGCCACAGCCTCCATCAGATAGCAGGTTTGTTCCAGGCAGGTCGGTTGTTTGTCACCACGGCCGTCAACGCCATCCGCTCCCAGCCAGCTCACCTGCTGACACTACAATCACAACACGAATCCAAAATCTGCCGCTGCTGCGTTGCATGCGGTTCACAGAACATCTGCCTGTCATCACACCCTGTGAGAAGGAACATGTCTCAGTGCCACAAACACTGTGCATGCATTTAACATTTTGCTATGGAACCAGAGACACACAAACATAAAGAGGTTTTATTTCAGGAGAGTGGCGGCTCAGGAATAAGTGCTGTTTGTCTCACATCATGATGTCTGCATGGCTTTGCTCTGAAATCTAATTCTGTGTACAGTATGTCAGGAGGACTACTGTGTAGGAGTGATTATGTGTGGTGCTAAAGCAAAATTTAAATATTACAGAGGACTTCGGTGTGCTCATGGCAGCTACAACAGAAGTCAGAGTACAGTAGGCTTGACATTCTGAATACAAATAAGCATAAACTCACTTGTAAATATTACCAACTAAGAGTAGCCCATCTGTTTTTGACTTTGCACTGTACCAACAAGTGAAAACATATCTCTGTCTACCGTAATTTATAAAATATTGAACCAAACACAAAAGCAGGATGTAAAATTTGATGAAATTCCATCCATGAAATAACCAAGTATGCACTTACAAGTGATGCTGGGCAGGTCAAGAGTGAGATCACAGACCAGAAACCACATTTGCTTCGCCACACTTCTGCAATGCACAGAGTTAATGAGGTTGTTAATGCTGCTTATAATGTTGTCCCACTGTTTCCGAAGACATTCTGGCCGACAGAATCACGTTGTTGGACACGTCCATCCAGAGCATCGTGTGGCAGATTGTCGTACCATGCTGTGTGAAGTGATTTCTTAGACAAAAAACAGGTGACGTTATGGATGTTCAAGTACAGTTCTGACACGCCAGCATCCAGCAGGCCAACAGCCTGTTCTCATCTTTCTCTTGACATCTGTGGCATCGTGTCATTTGAGTAAAGCTGACTATTGAGATGGTTTTTCATAGTCACTGGTTAAAAGAGGGTCTCTGCGTACTGATCACACCATCTGATCAATTTCCTTTACAGCCATACCTAAATAGGTTTAACTCAGTGTTTGGGAATTTGTCACCACAAAAACATGTTGCACACAATTGGCTAAATAACTAGAAAAACAGAAATTGGATCTATTGCTCCTTTTTCTCTTAAGAAAAAAAAAAAAGACCATTTGCGCGCTTTGTTTGTAATTTTGTTAAGTGTATGCCTTCTTCTTAATTAGCCCTTCCAGGAGAATGAAAATAAACTTAGCTTCTCATGGCTGCCGAAGAGGCAATACAGGAGGCTTACACGCATCAATGTCAACCTTTAAAATGCAAAAAGGAAATCTGTTTCCAATTTTCTGCACGATTACTTTACATGTTTTCCTTTTCTTAAATTAATGCCGTGCAACATGGATGAAAATGGGTGGAAATTAAGTCGAGAAAAGGTTGGGAGGATTCTGCTATGAACATTTAGTCACACACACAAGGAACAATTCTCCAGCCATGATCCATAATCCTGGAATATTTGAGAGTGAAATAAAGAGTTTGTTACACTGCCAGCAGGAATTTGAAGCAAATGTGCAGCTCTGGTTAGAGGGTGAAGCCTGTAGCAGAGACGACCATGGGGACTGTGTTACAGCTAAAAAAAAAAAAAAAGCAATATACTATGATATGAACCATGACCTGGACCAGGCTACGGTATAAAGGAAATGATCAACTTATGCCTCAAAAAATTTTCCCTTTGATACTCAAGATGCACTTCGCTGCACAGTGTCAGTACTTTTAAGGAAACCAGGCTTCTTTCAAAATGTACCTGCTTGACTTCCAGAGTCCAGAATCTCTATAATGTCAGAGTTTGGACCAAAACTGTGGAAATCTTTACTCTATTGACAAATGGGTGAAGTAATTAAGACTTGAACCTGCTCATTGTTGAACCGCAAGGAAGACAAGTGGTGTTTGCTCAGGTATGTGATGACTGGCTTTCCCTCACAGGGGGATGAGATCCAGATGTGCAGTGTGTCTGCTGCTTCAGTGAAAGAGGGCACTCCAGCTCTCACGTGTGGGTACGTTATGTCTCACACACACTCCAAAAGTCTAATAATCAGCTTCTCTGAAACTGTAGCGAATGCCAAAACAAGCCAGCAGATAGGAAGGAATCTGACAGTGCCTCCTCCAGCAATCGTGGGAGATTTGTTTTTCAAAAATAAACTGCCACACACCAGGAACTGGAATCCAGCTGTTTTGACTGGGATTTAATATACACAGACATCTCTGCATAGCTACTGAGATCTGTTTTTATCAAGCCTGATGGAATACCTAATCAAAACTTGGATGCTGGCTGCCTTTGATTTTTCTGTAGTAAGTATAGACGTGCCATGCTTTTCCGATGTAATGTAGGTTTTGTATTCATGAGCTGTATAAAGGATTGGTTTTTAATGCATCGCTGGTATTTACTAAAATTGCGACCTTAGAGTTAATGCATACTCAACTCTGACATGCAGCTGTGACAGGTAGACAATAGACAATGAACAACATACTGCATGATAGTACCATATGAACGGTGAAAGATAATGAAAGGTCATTTCGAGCTGATAAAGGCCATCTTGATGAGAGCGACCTGGAGTCCAGGAAAGATAAAGGTCAGGCCATGTCACTAATGGGAAGCGCTTTCATTTCTTGAGTGTAAAGGAGCACAAATGGCTTCAAACAAAATATGCAACTTTTGGAAATCAAACTAATCTTCCGTTAAATTTGACAGAATGCAGGTAAAGCAGTAAATCATACCTCAGTGTCATTCTGGTTATTTTGTAAATGCTGTAGAGAAAGCGCAGCCAAAACAGTGAAAACATTTCTACCATTTTCATATCTCCAAGATCTCTGAGATTAAAAAAGTAGATCTTGTGTTGAATCATTTCAAGGGTAATTTCATGCATGAAGAATAAAACTCTACAGTTGCCATGTTTTTTTTTTACTCTTCTAAGAAATACTCCGCCCAAAACTCTTGTGCTATGTTGTAATTCTGATTAAACCAATGTATTCACTTGTATTTTTCAAAAAAAACAAAACACTGACCGTATGGAGCATATTGAAGAGACAGATGGACAAAAAAAAAAAATGGATTATGACACCAGAAGGGTTGGATATTTTCTTTAGGAATCCAAGCAACCTGTTGAACTCCACTGATGAGGAAAACCACACTTGTTACAACTAATCATCATTTTTTCCT
The DNA here is from genome assembly GCF_000690725.1 of Stegastes partitus. Lineage (NCBI taxonomy): Eukaryota > Metazoa > Chordata > Actinopteri > Pomacentridae > Stegastes > Stegastes partitus. Next base: position 562,724 of record NW_007577997.1, read on the forward strand.
GGAGATTTTACAGCATCCTTTTAACCCTACAGAGGAAGAACCCGAATATATTTACAAATCTTAAATACCCCAGGTGTCAGAGGTTTATTAATGCAAGAACAAAGCCAGAAAGACACACAAAAGTAGCTAAATACCAAATTTGATGAAGCCTTTTTCAGAGTAGCAGATCAAACTCCTCTAATGCTACAGCAGCAGCTCTGCTCGGTCATAGCCGCCATTAGACTCCGTTCTAGTTCTTGGTATGCATACATTATGCTTGCTTTTTTGACCTTGCCTTTTCACATTATGAAAATCCAAACACCATATTGTAAGGATGTTTTGGTTCTCATGGGACCACACAAAAGGAGAACAAAGAATGTTTACCTTTAGCTTTTTGGATCAGCAGAGATTTAACATATTGTCGATGACCACAGAGGAAAGAATGCATCAGAGTTTTGTCATTTATCACCAGAGCACTAACAACCGTGCAGCTTAATGGCGTAATTATTTTAGCAAAATGGTCACCACATGTTTAAAAGTGTGGCTGCATTGATTCCAAGGAATTAGTCATCCTTCAATGAACGTCCTGTAGTCTGTAAACAAATAATCATGCATACATACATAGTCTGAGAGCGACATGGGAGTATAAGATGAATTGACAGGCATGTTTCTTCAACTGTTCCCTAATGCTTTAAGTGTGTAAACCATTTAACGTGGTAATGATGAACATAAGTTCTTGGTGTTTGGATCTGTGCTGCAAAGACTTTAGGTGGCACGAACAGTCAGAAAAAAGTGTCTCCTGTTATAAAATGTTGTTTCAAGCCTAATTATACTCCCTTGAAATGCACACACATGAACAAATACATCTCTTTATCTCAGATAAGGGATGAATTCTGCACTATCCTTGAATCAAGCGTCATACCCTTGGTGAAAAGGTGTAAGATGAAACAAATAACAAGGTTTTAATAGTCAGATTTAATTTGTGATGAAACAGTGACACCTGCAGGGGAAGTTTTCACAATAACAAACGTTCAGCCAACCAACCTGTGGTCAATTTAAAAACTGAAAATAAGATATAAATGAATGAAGTCTAACCATATTGAGAACTGATGCAACAACAAATACCAGAGAAGTGACGCTGCAAAGGAAGCTGAACATTCCTAACGATACCAGTAAGTTTGACTTCATGTAGGAAAGAAAAGGATTTATTTAACCATTTCTTATCATCATACGTACCCGTGCTTATGAAAAGAAAAGAAAGGCGCTAAAGCAAACAAAATGAAAAAAAAAAAAGGGAGGAACAACAGAATACATAGTACAACCTCCTCATGTGACACATGGTCAAATATAACACATATCCATGGCTTAAATTGGTAGAAACTGGTGTTGGTCAGTCTGTCAGCAAATCAAACAAGTAAGGACAAAAAAACACTCAGAAAACTGCCAGGTGTCATTTCATTCCACAGCCAGCTGCAGTGGGTTGCCATCAACCCACCGACCTCCCAAGTGTTTCTTGTTCTCTTGCATTGTTTGTCTGTTTTCTATGTGCTATTCTCTCTCCCCTCACCCTCACCCCAACTGGTCGGGACAGATGGCCAGCTTCCCTGAGCCTTGGTCTGCTGGATGTTTCTTCATAGTAACATGGAGGTTTTTTTTTTCTTCCCATTGTTGCCAAATGTTTGCTCAAAGAGAATCCAAGGGAATGTTTGGATTTTCTCTGTATAATTCAGTAAGATCTTAACCTTATTTTAAGTGTGATGAGATGACACATGTTGTGAACTGGTGCTATATAAATAAATGTAATTGAATTCAACTGATTTAAATTTATGATGGTAAAATTTGATGCTATGATAAGAAAATTATGGTAATATGTTATGTTGGCTGTAAACATCACAGCCAACCACAAACAATAAGGTTTAGCAGGATTTTTATTGCAGCTTTTATTTGTGTAAATGCAGTTCTTGATGCCAGAGGTATTCTTTTGCATGGCGATGTTGCAGGACTTTTATGTGTGACTTTTAACATTTCAAATCTGTGTTTCAAAAGCTCAGTGAAGCTCATTGCAGATGTTCTGAAGATATACTACCTGGTGGAGCTGTCACATATTTATTGGGCTTGTAAAGCAGTGCATTACTCAGAATCCAAATGCATAAACTGTCTTAGTCAGTAAAACTGTTGCACAGCTACAAAATGGTCATGCTATACCTCTGAAGGCAGCTCAGGTCATAGCTGATCGTGCAGCACTGAGCCAGTCAGGTTATTTTGGTTTTTGTAGTGTGGAGGAAAGCCTAGGGACCACAGACATCAGGGACTAGAGCGAACCAACAGGAAGTCATTGTTGATTTGGCCAATCACATCCAGCGCAGTCCAGCAGGACAGAATCCACAGAGAGGACTCTTCCCACTAGCATCCACTCTGCCTGTAGCTGCGTTAGCTCTGTCATTAAGTTCACCTTGTTGACCAGCCCTTTCACGGGCTGCTGGACGCACAACAACAGTGGAGAGCTGTCATTTTCACTCCGACACGGACGAGTAGAGCAGCGAGTGAACTAAGGAGCATTTCGGGTGGGAGACACCGGTGGAGATGTGTAATAAGCTGCACTGGACAGCAAGGACCTACCTGGCTGCCAGTCCATCGACTGACAGCTGTCACCTAGCTGCTTAGCTAACTAGCTAGCTAGGTGAGCTAACGGCTAACAAGTGTTTTTTCTCGCAGCCCGGCTAACTGAGCCAGCCAGTGCGGATCTCGGTTCAGAGAGGAAAACGGCGACTTCTCAGCAGCATTTGACTCCGCCTGCTGTTCAAACCATGAGTTAGCCGAGCAGCGTCGGGCAGCAGTGTTTGTAATATTTTGAGGTCCAGCTAGTGTAGCTAGCTTTTTAGCTCGAAGCTAGCTAGCTCACTCAATTATTGAAAAACTGCTGAAGCGTTAACACCTCAGCGAACAGGGACCGATTATACCCGACCACGATCGCGGTTACGACGCGGACACATTGTGGACTCGGTTGGATAAAATCTCGGGGAAATGAAGAAATTTTTTGACTCTCGTCGGGAGTTCGTGGGCTCCGGGCCTGGTTCTGGAGCCGGTGGAGGAGGCGCTGGTTCTGGCGGCGGTGGCAGCTTCATCGGACGGGTCTTCAGCATCGGACGATATCAAGTGACCGTGGAGGAAATCGTCGCCGAAGGTGAACTACGTGGCTTTCCCCTGCGTGGATTACACACATGTCACACAGACACTTTTATAATCCACAGTCTCAGCTGCTCCACATTGTTGTGAGGGTGCACAGGCAGGTAACTTGAGTTGGCCTGTTTTGTTTTTGCTCCAGGTGGAGTAACATTAGCAGCGTAATGACACGCTATCACCTTTATTATATGTTATTGAGGAGAACTGCTCAGTTATTGGCAGCAGACTGTAACAGTTAAAGGATCAGCTGTGACCAGGCAGCTCTGTACATGCTGATTACCTGCCAGGTTTACTTGTGGTTTCCTGTGTAGTGATCACTGTAGTGGAACTATTAACGTTAGACTAAATATGAAAACTTGGAAGAAGGTGTGTTATGAAGTTGTCAGATTGCTCTTAGCATCGCTTTACCTGAAGGCTGGGAGGAACATGGTATAACTGGATTTTCTACTGTGTTGTAAGAGGCCAAAGTCATGCTGAGTCATCTGTATGGATATTTACAAAGGGAGGGACAAATCTTAAATGTACATTTCAGAAGTTTGGATGAAAAGATTCTTGTTGGCTAGACTTCATGTAAACCCACAACTTTTCCATATCAGAACATTTTATTATTAGCTGTAGATAAACCCAAATCATTGTGTTGAGGAATGGTTTGTTGGAAACTGGTTGTAACTTTTACTGTTGCCTTTACCTGAACACAGTTAAACAGGCTGTGTGGAAGGAGTAGCACATTTCCTATGGTCATTTGTCTTTGCCATGAGAGTCTGCCATGCTCTGTTAGCAAAGAGGGCCTGTTACTAAATAATAGATGAAAAAAGACTGATTAATTTATCAGTACTATAGATGGGCCCCATCTGTTTGGACACACTCTGGCTTTAAGAATCAGCTACACATCTAACTTCAGACCTACCCTGAACTGACATATCTGTGGAAACCTAAGTGAAATGTGCTCATTTGTCTAAGTGTACACTTGACATAGTTTTCTTATCAGTTCTGGAAAAACTTTGGCCTTGATGCAGGCATTAACTCATTCAGATTGGTGCCTCTTCAGCCTCGTAAGCAGAATTTTCCCGGTCAGTAAAAAAATAAATAAAAATCTGCATTTCCCCATATTTTTGCATTTTTCATAAAATGCTCGTTGTGATTTTTTTCTGGGGATCATATTTTGTGTCTCTATCAGCAGACCTACTGTTTGCAAAATGAGCATTTCTGCTTCTATTTATTTAGATGACTTTGGTTGTACTCTGGAATATTAGCATCTGTCAGCTGGCGATTTCATAGGGTATTGTGTTTTTCCCCCTAATTTACTCCCTTTGTTTAAATTGTTGAGCTCTGCTGCCTTTACCTGTAATAAACACACTTTTCGCGCTGTGCTGACAAAAGCAGGCAAGGGGCTTCTGTAGCTTCAAACCTAGAGGTGCATGCTTTGAAACATCATTTTTGTAGCCTTTAGTTTAGACACTTAGGTCTAGGGTAGATATCTGTGATTTGTTTTCAACCAGTTGTCTGAAGATTTTCCAAGACACAGCTTTCTGCCTTTACTATGAATGGTATCTAATTTCTTGTGTCGATGTAGAGTTACTGCTAGCAACATTAGTGTCCCCAGTTCCTGCTGTTACGTGGATGTGAGTCATCCCCTCGTTTGTAATCTAAAATCCCCCAGTTTTCTATGGAATAAACAGTTAGAAAGTGTGGCTGGGCAGGCCGTGCTAATTTTGTCCTGTGGTGCTCGTGTTTCCCGCTGTCATTGCAGTGTCGTGTACATGTTTGTAAACAGAATAGTAGTTGTAAGGACATGTGTATTAGTCCAAATGACCCGGAGGATCGGAGTTATGCAAGTTCCATTTTACTGATGGCAAATTGTTAGGGAACACTGTAACCGCTCGCTACGCTTTTCATCGCCGCGACTAAAGGTGTGCTCGTGAGCATGTATGCACGTGCCAGAGTGGTATAAACCTGACAGTCAGTTGCGTCAAGAGGCAGTGGCTATTTGTAGCTGTACTTACAGCTATTTGGTCACACTCTCTACTGAGATCGCAGACCACTGCTGAATGTTGCTTAAGAAGGCTGTTAATCCCTCTAATTTCTCACAGGCATCTGAGATTAGGCTGTGCAAGACAGCAGTGGCTCAGCTGTCTTTATTCTGATGGACCACACACACACAGGGCTACCTTATGATCTGTATTTTGATTCAGTGTAGGTCTCAGTTAGTTCTGAGTGTCTTAACTGAACTCCATATCCCCAGCAAGCAATTGCTTTTCTGTGTCATAACAACACCAATTACTCAGCCAAGTGCACTGCCAGTTCCTTTTCTTTTTTGGCTGCGGCTGTTGAAGATTTTTGCACCTCACTGTGAAATTTCCATTCATTGACTTCATGATGTCAGCAATAAATTGTGATGCATTATGATGCACGGTGACCAAACCCCACCCTGTCCCATGCCTGAGCCTATTGTATTTAGTGGACCATTTAGGCCCATACATTTTTTTTAACGTTACAACTCACAGTATGTAGCCTCAGACCGTGCTAATCAAATGTCAAGCAGCCTGATCACATGGAGCTGTCCTTGGTTTAGGGATGTCAGCTGGATGAGTCAGCCCAGTGCATGGCATTAACAGAAACCGTGAGAGAAAACAGTTAACAAGAGAGCTGCATTTATTACAAAATCCCCATCTTTATAGTTAAAGCTGCTACATGCAGTCGACATAAAAATTTAGAGAGCATAATGACAGCTAAGGCCAGCCCATATCCACAAAGTCACTGAAGGGTACAGACTATCACACCGTGAAGTGGAGTAAAATCCAAACTATTCAAATGTCCCAGTACAGTTTGGAAACAAATAAAATATGGACTGAAGGTGTAAATGCTGTCTCATCGTGGCTCCATTGGGGTTTATTTTGTGGACGTCTATTAAAAGACATTCAGTGCTTTATTTATCCGTGTGGTTGGTGGTGGTTTCAGTTGCTATGGATATGCACAGCCATCATGGGGTTTTTCTTTTGTGTCAGCATCACTGCGACCAAAGGTGGGATGATGAATTCTCTCACTTCCCCTATCCTGTGTCAGTTTTGTCGTCATCTTGCATCCTTCCCTACAGCGCAACTGCTGACTCACACGGTGCCGTTTCAAGCTCTTCTGTCACATATGTTTTCTGTAAGCAGGCCTCTCCAGCAGACCTTTTCATTTATGATGAGAACATGAAAAACACACATAGTCACCCGTGTCTAACAGAAGCCACTTTTCTATTTCACCATCATCCTCATGAGCTGCCAGGATGAAGAGATGTTTGATCTGTCAGGGTCAGAGCACAGCTGAGGAACATTTGACTTTAAGATATTTTAAATCATGTTGCTGTCAGAATCACTTTAAATACCATATTTGACATACAATGCTTGTGCAAGAGTCTTTCTTGGTTACACTGATAAAGAACCACAGAATATCAGTAGCTGACAGTCATTGTGGTGAAAAGTAATTAACACCAAATTTTAACACCAATGCAATATCGCTCATGTAATGTCATTATGTTGCTGCTACATCTAACAAATCCCAGAATGCAGAAAACAATAAGCAACATGTTTTGAGATACTGATTTTGTGTGACAGAATTATTATTATTTTGCTGGTTTTGTAGTTTTGAATTCAGCTTTTTTTTTCATTTCTGTTTTTCCGTCTTTATTCTCCTTTTTATTTGCAGGAGGTTTTGCCATAGTTTTTTTGGTGCGGACTCATCAAGGCCTACGTTGTGCACTAAAAAGAATGTATGTCAACAACGAACATGATCTGCAGGTCTGCAAACTTGAGATACAGATTATGGTGAGTAAGACTGTGAAGTAACTGACTGCTGAGTGCAGCAAATTGCATTTTCTGGAAGGATTTACTACTTTTCTTTCATTTTATCCTGCCTAGAGTCTGAAAACAGCTAGTGTGATAGAAGTTACTCCACTGAGAAATACAGACTTTGCATTGACGATCAAATACTTAGTTAAATTTTTTTAACTTAGTAGTTTGGTCATTACTAACAGTGAAAGCTTGAATTCCTGCATTCCTAAAGTATAAACATTAAAAGTTGTTTGAAAAATACTCTTTGGCATAGTGGTGATAACAGAAGAAAACTCCAGGGTTTTGTAATTAATTCCCACTTTATATATAAAATTCTCTTCCGAATGTTCCCTTGCCTGTCCATTTACATGGAACTGGGGCTTTCACTGTGAGCAAAACTAGCCGGTTCCTGCAGCCACACCCTGGGTGGCATGACTGTTGGTGGATGGTTATCATCATTACTTCCAGACCTTTGGAAGATAAAAATAGACTGAATGGATGTATTTTGCAATTTACTAAATAAATTCTCTTAGGACTGTGTAATCAGTGAAAATTGTGTCTCTGTTGTTTGTCATTGTTGCCTGTGTTTGTTTACACAGAGGGACCTAGTGGGCAACAAAAACATAGTTGGTTTCCTGGACTCCAGCATAACTGCCGTCGGAGCGGGTGATGTGTGGGAAGTCCTGATCTTAATGGACTTTTGTCGAGGTAAATTGGCCTACTCCTCACGCATTTCGGTCTCTGTTGAATTCAAAACTCCATTACCCTCCGCTCCTCGCAGCATCCTGTTGTGTACGAAGGCAAATATTCAACTGATTGCGGTCAATAGAACTTATGCTTCAGTCGATACATAACTAAGTGGTGTTACATTTAGAAAAGTAAAATAATGCATAGTTGAAGTGTACAAAGTGGAGAGAACAATTCTTTTGTGGGGACTTTAGCAAAGTTTAAAACACCATAGAAAGTATTGGAAGCTTTTTAATACTACAACACCAATAATAATTCAGGTTTTAAGGTAATACATTAAGAAAATAGTTATTTTGTGTTACTCAAAAGTTTGTGAACTTTTACACAAGTGCCACATTGATTGGCTGTTTTCAAAATATGAAAAATAAAGTGATTAATGTACTTTTTTTGTATTTACTGTAGATGTTATTACCACAGTTAGTATACACCTCACAGAGTCAAGCTATTAATTAAAAGAAGTAGATATTTATTTACTTATTAGGTTGTTCATGAAAATATGGGAAAGTAGTGATTCAGGAGTGTTTATTTGTTGTGACCTTGCCTTACTTTTTTAATATAGGTGGGCAGGTGGTCAATTTAATGAATCAGCGGCTACAGACAGGCTTCACTGAGGCCGAGGTGCTGCAGATCTTTTGCGACACATGTGAAGCTCTCGCTCGTCTCCACCAGTGCAAGACTCCAATCATCCATCGAGATCTCAAGGCAAGCCTAATTAAATTCCTAATAGTGCCGACTGCATGAAGCCACACTAATTATTCCGAAGTTGCAAGTTATTTATTGTGACACGTTGCTATCACTTCTAATGAGAAACGCTATCTCATTTTCCTCATGTAGGTTGAAAATATTCTCCTGCACGACCGGGGACACTATGTGCTCTGTGATTTTGGAAGTGCCACCAACCGCTTCCAAAACCCTCAAACGGAGGGGGTGGCAGTGGTGGAGGAGGAAATTAAAAAGTGAGGTTTTTTGGGACCACTTTGTACATTTTATCTTTATTATACCAAGAATCAGAAGCTCACTGATCTGCTCTTAATATTAGGTACACAACTCTGTCATACCGCGCCCCAGAGATGGTCAACCTCTACGGTGGAAAAGTCATTACAACAAAGGCAGACATTTGGGTAAGACTAACTTTCTAAAAAAAAACTTTAACACAAAGTTGACTGTAGGATCAGAATAATTCACTGTCAAGGTGACGCGTGCATCACTAGTTACTGACATGCTTCTTGTCTCTATAGGCCATGGGTTGTCTACTCTATAAGCTGTGCTACTTCACGCTTCCTTTTGGTGAGAGCCAAGTGGCGATCTGTGACGGCAGCTTCACTATCCCAGACAATTCGCGCTACTCCCAGGAAATGCACTGTCTCATTAGTGAGTAACCGTGTTCCTCACCGTCCTACTTACTGCATGTACACCATGTGTATGTGCAGTTTGATTTGAATGTGAATTTCCATGTGTCGGACTCAAAATAAACATCCATGTTTGGGAACCTCTCAGGATACATGCTGGAACCTGACCCAGATAAGAGACCAGACATCTACCAAGTATCCTACTTTGCCTTTAAACTGGCTCGACGAGAATGTTCAGTCCAAAATGTACATGTAAGTAAGCATGGCCAGACTTTGTACTACATATAAAACAAATTTGAACATTCTTATTCACATTTTGCTTTTTTATATGTTCTTATTGTTTATTTTACTAACTGCATATTTTTGCTTATTTATGGTGGAAGTAACTTTACTCTCTCTGCTCTAACTACCGACTCTCCCCTTGGGCATTCATAAAGTATTTCTATTCGAATGTCAGCAACATTATTGTAGAATGTGCTTTAGGGTTAGCAGATATCATGCTGTCAATTATTTTTTATGATCTATCTTGTGTGTGGTGGTTTCAGTTGCCTCTTTGCTTTTCAGAAAAACAGTGATCTAGGACATAGTGATATTGGAGAGCAGCACTGCTTTCAGCTTTGTTTTGCTACTTTGCTCCAAGTATTATGAAAGTGGGCAATAATGATTTGTCCATGGAAGATGCAAGTCGATACCGCTCACATCATTTGATACTTTACTGATATAAGAAATGTAAACTGTTTGTTTTGGTTGTTTTTGGTAAATATGAAATCTTCTTACTGTTGTAGAATTCGCCCATTCCTGCAAAACTTCCTGAGCCTATCAGAGCCAGTGAAGCAGTGGCCAAAAAGAGTCAAACCAAAGCCAGGTGAGTGTGAAGCAAAGCATTTGACCGCTATATTACTTTTATGAGAAACTTTACAGTTACTCTCCAGTTCTCTCTTTTCCTTCCTCCAGGCTCACAGACCCAATTCCTACCACAGAAACCTCAATTGCACCTAGACAACGGCCCAAAGCTGGCCAGGCCCAGCCACAGCCTATATCAGGCATTCTTCCCATCCAGCCAGCTCTCACACCACGCAAGAGGCCCAGCGTGACAACTGGAGCGCCCCAGGCCATAGGTACGATTAGCTACTCTGATGACATTATATATATTAGGCTTAAGGGCATTGGTGATAGAAACCTGGTTTTACTGTGACCCTTGTAATAATTTACTTCATAATATAATCAAAAGGGCATCTGGTGTTACACTAAATGAACTCCTGAAGAATTTGACTGTAAGACCTTTGTTTTCGCAGCGGTTTAATTAGCCCATTCTTAAAAGGCTTTTAATTGTCTTTTTATGAGGCTTTCGACAGGGCCATTCATTTGTGGTCCACTTGCAAAGACAGAATTGATGGTGGCTTGATGTCACTTTAATTAGAGCAGCATGCTCTCACATCCTTTATGTGTAGTTCCTACTGACTCGTTTGCCGACCACTAATCTGAGTAGATATTGTGTTATAAAGTGCAATTCTATGCTTAAAATCAAATAAGTGCATTCATTAGTAGAATGCTTTAGAGTATTGTCTTGTTTTGTGTTTTGAACTAAGGCCCTGCATTGTTTAAACTTTTCTTTCTCCCAGAAATTAAGATTAAAAATGTGAATTGTCTTATATTCAAGGATTTGAGAATTATTTAGTTTCGTGTAATTATGGTCTTTTACTTTGCTTTGCATTAGGGGTTGTTTGTTACCATGATGCTGTCAGGTTTCTTTTTACAGTAAGTCTTTTAGTCAGTCAGACCTAAAAGTCTTTTCTTAGTCCATTTTAATTCAGCAGCAGTTTCTAAAAGCTGATGCAGCATGTTTTCCTGCCACAGTGTTAGTATATGCGGGATAGAGAAGATGCACTAAATCTTACATGTTACTGTATTCCCTGTTTTTCTTGTATGAGAGAAAGGAATTGATTCAACTCTCATCTCCTAGATTCCAGTTATCTCAGGAAGACTATTCTCCAAAAGTCTTTTGCTCACAGACAGATGTTAAAGGGACAAACCATTTTCAAAATTTCTGGAAACTTATAACTACACAAATACTTGCACACACACATTTTGTACAACATGACAAGAGTCTATCAATCAATCAGACTTTATTAGTGTATCACCTTCCATACACCTCAGTGCAGTTTAGATTGCTTCACAGATGACTGACAGGCCGATGATAAAACAGAGCAAGCAGGAAGGAAAATATAGATGGCTCAGCCAGTTAGTGAAGATATGGGATAGCTCTTCATTGTCCTCACTCTTCTTACTTTTCTCACTTCCAGGCGTTGGTATCGGTGTCCCACCTCCAGCTGCAGCTGCTGTCCAGCCTGCTCAACAGGCTTCTGCTGCGCAAGCTGCAGCACAGCCAGCACAGACAGCCAACATGCAGCCACAGGCTACACCTCAGCATCAGCAGCTCCTCATAAAGCAGCAGCAAGCTTCAGCCTTCTTAAGCCCCCAGAGCAACCAGCAGGTAGGAACCCATCACAACAAGAATGGAAAAACTGGCAGCATTCTGTGCTTGAAATTATTGGATGGCATGTGACAGTACTGCGTCCATGTTCAGACATTTTCAGTCTGATTTTTAACCAACAACAGCATCAGGGTGTTTCCGGAAAATACTATGTTATAATAGTATTAAGTTTTGTGAACCACTTTTGACAGTCACTATGCATGCAGTAACACACACGGGCTTTATGCCATGGCTTTAAATGTACAAACACATACTATGTGCTGGTTCATTTGTGTGACTATACAATCTATTTATCTTTTTAGTTTAATGTTTGCAGTCTGAATCTGTCCTCATCAATCTCAACCATTTGGTTTTCTATAAATGTTACAGGTGCAGTTTTTTGTTTTTGCCTACACTAAAGACTAAAAGCTCAGACATCTATATCTAGCTCTCCAAGAGCTTGCTACCTGTCCAAGAGCAATAAATCAAATCAACAACAATTTACTTCACCTGGGAAAAAGTTTAAAACTTGCTCATGATTGGCTGTGTGGTATTCCTATGTAGCATCAGCTGGTGCAGAACATCCACCAACAGCAGCAACAACAAACACCGTCTCAAGCGTCTACTCTGCTGCAGTCCAAAGCTAAACCTGTTCCTCCAGTTGTTACCCTGCAGCATCAGCAGCATGTAGCAGCTCCACATCTCACACCCATCCCTGAGTCTGCAGTCACTGGCCCTGCAGCTGACCCAGAGGTTGTGGTAACATCGCACTCTGCTGCTAGCTGCTACTCTTTGGGTCGGGGCTGATTATTAGCTCGTTTCTAACGAATCACACCCAGATTTCTACTCCTTTCTTCTTCTTGGGAAGTCAAAACGTGATCTCCATTCCACTCAAAGGAATGGTCTCAGTGTGTTAATACCAGTCGTCACTGGTGTTAATGCCATGTAGCAATGCTCCTTATAATGCCGTCTTCATTTTAAAAATGTCTGTTTTTACATATGTAGATACTATATAAATTGTTCAAATGATTTCTGTCTTCCTACTGCATTTATTTTCAGCTAACCAGTAAACTTTCAGGTGTGTCAGTTTCTATTAGACCCATGACTGATTCACTTTCTTCCCTTTTCCAAAGTGGTTTTCTGTGTTTTTATATGTTATGGTCTTTGAGGAATCTATAAACTATCTTTTTTCACTTGATTTGCTTTCCCAGTTGATCTTACTTGCTCTCATGTTTGGGGTCTGATTTTTTTCTCCTTTGCTTTGTTAATAAGAGAGAAAATGTTTGCTTTCTACATAACAGATGTTGTTTCTGTCGCCATCAGTTTTCCCTAATCTCCTGCTCTGCGTTTTCTCTCATTACAGACAACTAGCAGAGGGATGCACAAAGTTGGATCCTTGACACCCCCTTCGTCGCCAAAGATGGCCCCCAAGAGTGGCCACAGACGCATCCTGAGCGATGTCACCCACAGTGCCCTTTTTGGGGTCCCAGTCAGCAAGTCCACCCAGCTACTTCAGGCAGCCGCAGCTGAGGCCAGCCTCAACAAATCCAAGTGAGCAGAATTAACCCCCCTCAGTGATCTGATGATGAACTGTCCTTTCATGGCACTGAGTGAAGCTGGAAGGCCAATAGACAGTCCATTCATATGACAGAACCCAGAAGGAGAATAAACGACCCTTTTATGTCCCAAAGAATCCAGCTGAAGAAGAATCACTCAATTCAGTCTTTAAATAACTCTGTTCACTTGCTCCTATTTGCATACGTCAGTAGGCCAGTGTCCTCAGACTGAACACACTTTGTCTAATTTCACTGTGTCTCACCGCTGTTTATGTTTACGCATCTTTGTGCCGCAGATCAGCCAGCACCACTCCTTCTGGCTCCCCCTGCTCGTCCCAGCAGAATGTGTATCATCCAGGTGATGCTGACGCTCCATCAGCACTTACTGCAACCAGCACTCAGCCCAGCTGGAACCCCTTCGGAGACGATAACTTCTCCAAACTAACAGCAGAGGAGCTGCTCAACAAAGACTTTGCCAAGCTAGCTGAGAGTATGTTCAGTTTTCTCACTGCATACTTAGAAAAGCAGCTTTGTTAAATAGCTGTGTAATCTAAAACTAATTTTTGTTTATGCACAGCTGCTGCGGCAGGAGAGAAGGTCACGGACTCCAGTGAAAATCTCATTCCAGGGCTCAATGCTTTTCCAGGTAAGGTTTTGTTTCATTTCAATCTAATTGCTTTGCATGCTGTATTTTTCAGGAAGCTTATCTTTGATATCAGTCACCTCGTGGACTTTTCTCCCGATATCTATGCGTGACGTTTCCATGTTGAAAGAGGTGGAGTTCAAACATTTTGCTGGCATATATCCTCTATGTATTGCTGTCTTCATGGCTTTTCAGAGTTGTCATAATGCTAGCTTATGTGTTCTCTATCCCTTAGTCATACCTGCTTTCTTTTTCTGTTACTCATGCTCACGCGTTCCTTCATTTATTTTCTCCCGTTTTTATTCACTGTGCAATATCAAGCTGAAAGATCTGCAGACAGCACAAGTGCAGGTTCAGGACTGCTGACTGCCCCGGACTCCTTTAATACCCACTCACTCTCTGACACCACAGGTAATTTTCTTGTCACATTGTGACAGAACGGGCCATGCCTTCGATTCTCTCTCAGGCCTTGGGCTCCTGAACAAATATATCCTTAGAACGTATGAGTCACTTTTTATTTGCTGAGGTTGTTTCCTGGATATCACACTACCCAGAGGTTGGTTCATGAGTGCCAGTTTTGTGGTTTGGATTTGTACACAGTCCTATCTTGTTGACATAGCGAGCAGCCTCACAGTGGCTTCTTGTCAGTGTCCATGAATAGACTCCGTAGCCACAGCTAGGTCGCATCTCATTTGCAGATCTGTGCTTTCGCTGTTGCCTGGTAACGCGAAGGACAAATTCTCCTTTGTTAATTGGATTGCCTTGTGGTGGTGGAGGAGGCTGCTTACCAGTGCCACTAAGAACGAGAGAAAGTTAAGCACGCTGCCTTGATAAAATGATGACCCAACCTTTTATGTTCTCCTCAGTTCAGCCTTTAGACCTTTTGGAAGTAAATGCTCTTTAGCCATGTAACGTCCTTTGTGTCGTTGCTGTTTAGGGCCTGGACTGAGAGGATAAAAATGTTGAGGCTATTGCATAACAAGGGTGTGTGGTTAATCTTCTCTATCCAGCCTAAGCTGTCTCGTTGACTCTCTGTATTGCTCACTGGAAAAGGATGCACACAAGCAAATGCAGTCTGTCTTTTGCTGCTTGAGCAAAAAGTGGAATCTGAGCAACATTTTAGATGAAGACAGCCTTGCTGGAATTAACTAAAACAGAGCATTCTGTATGTAGCATTTTAGTACTGCACATGTTCACTATTGACTGGGTGAATTAGCTTTTTGACATTTAGGATTTGTGAAAAGCTCTTCATCAGTGTTGGCCTCTTTCCTATAGTGAAGGGGGCAAAAGGTCACATCTGCTGTGCCATTTTCTGAGCCAACACATTCCTTGTCTAAGACCCCCCCTCACCCCATTTTGCCCCATAGCAGTTTCCTGTAAGTATGAGCTGCAGTTAAACGTCAATAATTGGTTGTTTTGTGCATGAAGTGTATTTCAACCTACTCAAATCAGTATAGATTTTTTTAATAACAGAGATGCATCACTTTATGAAATAATACAATTTTTATAGAGTTTTGGTAGAGGCAGTTTCTCAAAAAAATCTCTACTAATTTGTCTGCACTGGTTCAACATTGAGTTCAGAAGGTTGTGGACAGTGATTGCTGTGACTTGATTTGTATAATTAAATGGAAAAACTTTTCAGCAGTTATGGTTTGGTGGCATTTTGACATTTGAATGCATGGGCCTTCACTTAACTCACTGGTCTTGGAGTGTGAGACTGTGGTGGGCAGAACTAAATAAACTAACAACTGAAGCAATGATGTTATTATTGTATTATGGTTTGGCTGATGTTGCCAGCAGTCATGTGAATGTGAAATTGCCTTAAAATATTAACATGATGGTCAGTTGTCATTTTGTCATGCTGCTAAACATATTTGTCCCTAAAAATGTTGATCATTTTGGCAACGAGATGTTTATTATCTAATAAATATTACTAACCTGCAATTACCCTCATTGATTTTGATTATGGCTCGAGCTTCATGTCGCTTCAGTTTTTCTGCTCTTTTTTTCTTCTTATTCAGAATTCTCCCTCATTGCGTTTTTTCTCTCTGTTGCCATCTGCTCATTACTTCTCCATCTTTTTTTCTCTGGCTTGCTCACAGAGAAGCTGATTGAGGGACTGAAGTCCCCTGAACCTTCTCTGCTGCTTCCTGACCTCTTAACCCTGGCTGACCCCTTCAATACTTCTGCAGTGAGCTCCACCAATGGTACCAGCTCTATTCTTGTCCCCTGCTTTGCCCAGAAATTCCCCATCTGCTCTGCATGTGTCTCCCTTGCTTTCCTTCTCCTTTTTGTCTCACATGGTCAAGAAGTCAGAAAGACCAACTAGAAAAGGAGCAAAGAAGACCCTCATTAATTTTATCCCTACTAAAGCAATATATTTTCTTTTTTATGTTACTAACATCTTCTTTGTATCGCTGTTTTTTTCCCACTTGCTGTTTCTATGTAGCAAAAGCTGAAGTGTGTGTGGATTCACTGATTCCTGGTTTGGAAGCTCCCCAGGCTCAGAGACATTCAGGCCAGCCAGAGCTCATCCCTGCCAGCATGCCAGGTTAGAATCCTAGACAACCAAATAGGAAACCTCAACATAAACACTTATCCAAGACTGACTGATTCCTGGTGTGATCATGAGCTCCCTGTGACTTGTTGACATTTTCTTGACCTGCAGTTTGTTTGTTTTATTGTTATTGACAGTAACCAGTATGCCTGATCACACTGTCTTGGCAGAAACACTACAGTGACGAGTCATTATTGGCTTTGCTCTGAATGGAACAGCATCTTAAGTGCACTACCATGATATAGAATGAAACCCCAAGGTTTTCTAGGACGTAAACTGGCCTATTCAGTACAAAAAAATAAATAAATTTTCTTTTCTTGCCTTTATCTTTTTTTTTTTTTTAATCGATACTAATCTCACTGAAAAGCCACCCACTCTACATTTTTCTATGTTGATCAGTATTCGCTGCAACCAACATGATGGTTTTGTACTCGTAGCTACTGCTGAGTGTTAAATCAACACGTTGATTGTGGTCCGGATGTCTTAGAAAGCTCCAAGGTGTAAAATAAAAGCTGTGCGAATAATGAAAGTACTTAAATAGTTGCCTAACTGCTTGCTGCTTCCAGGTGAACCATCAACAAAGAGCAGGTGCCTGAAAGTTCACCAGGTTTATTTGCTTTCTATAGCTGCTTCTGCTAATTCTAAAATCTCTCAGCCATGAGCAAAGCACATCAAATGTTATCTGTTCACTAAACACAAGAGTCTTTATGAACTCTCAGCATCTGAGGAACTGAAGAGCCAGTAGATGACTTTTATTTTGGATGGCAGTGTCATCACAACAAAAAGGAAAATCCTTTCGGTGGCTAATGTTACTATTAGCTGTGATTGTAGGCCCGCAGGTCAGAACTCTTTGGAAATTGTAATGTTCAGGGACGATCCGAAATGGTGTAAACTTTAAGACCGATTTGAAAGTAATAAAAAGTGCTGGGTGTGGGTTACTGTGTTTTAATGTTGCCTGTTAAGCTTCAGTGCACCCTAAACTCAGCCAGTAGCAGGCTTTTACATCTGTTTGTGTCTCTCCTGCGTTTTGTCCTCACATATAATGTTTTTTTTATGCAGCAATTTTCTATTTCTGTTGTGAGACAAGAGGACAAGTGAAATAGTGACTGAAACGCAGCCCGTTAAACGACTTGTTAACTCACAGTCACTTCATTGCCATTTTCAAGCTGCTGCTCAGCACTGCTTAGATGTTGGTTTTATAACCACAATGTTGACTCATGGTACAGAGAGTTCGAAATGACAACTGTGCTGTGAGTTATGTGATATTTTCATGTAAAGTGATTGGTCAAAGAGAAAGTTAGAAGCATTAGAAAGTCCTGAATAGGTCGCACTTATTCATGTAGTGCCACGAGGTCAGCTGTTGTTGTTCACTAAATCCAGGGGTTATACAGTCACAGCAAAGTCTTTGTGGTATTTAAAGATGAAAAACTGAAAGACACATTCTGGGGACATGTAAGACTTTTACTATTATGCTGAAAAGGGTTGCAATATGGTACCTTTAAAGCATAGCTCCTTTTGCTGCTGCTGATTATATATTTACACATATAATACAGTGAACTGTCTTACTAACAAAATGCATCTTCCTCTGCTCATTATGCTAACAGCCTTTTTTTAATCTATTTTTTTTACTATGATCCCTTGTCCCTCTGGCTTTGCTTCCTCCTGTCTCAGACTCTCTCACTGGGGAGGACTCTCTGCTGGGTTGCGATCTGTTATCTCATACTTCTCATGGAAGCCAGTCTGTTTCTGCTCTCCCTTCCTCCTCCTGCTCCTCTGCTCCTCCTGGCTCCGGCTCTGGATCCTGTCTGGAGGAGCTGCCACCTGGTCAGACTGCTTCTGGTAAGACCTCCCCTTTGCAGCTAGCCTTATGCGTGCTGGGTGTTTTTGGCCACACAATTGCAGACCACAGATCACACCCACAGCAGGAGGGCCTGTTTAAAACAAAGAAAACACTAAATGACAGCCTCAACAGACCCTTGACTCATTAGTCGAAGAGCCAAAAGCCACGTAAAATTCACGGCTTTTAAATACTGTGACTGCCCTGGCTCCATCTGTTTTTAATCTACTCGCATGCCCCTTTCTTTTTTGCTCTTTTCTTTGGCTGAGTTAACTTCTGCCCCCCTCCCATCGTTACTTCACTTCCTCTTCCTTCACCGCAGACTCTGCTTTCCTCATGTCGTGTGGGGAGAAGGGCAATGACGACGAGTTTGACCCTATTCCCGTGCTCATCTCCAAAAACTCAAATCAAGGTAAGGTTAACGAAATTCCGAGATGAGCACTCACACCTGCTGAAGCCCAGACTGTGAGCCACAACGATGAATGACTTGGCCCCTAGTTCAGTCACCATAACTCGTTCCCCGCGATCGCTGATGTGAGAAGTCTTGTATGGGTGTGCTTGTCACATTAAGGCTTTTTATCCCATCAAGCTCTCACATTAGTCATCCCTCTCTCCCTTGTTTCTAATGTTAGACTGCCAGTGTTTCTCCGTCTTGCAGGTGTTTGGCTCTTTTTAGTTAATCTTGAAAGTCTCCTCATGTTAGAATGGCATTCCCTTACTCTCCCCCCTGTAATGATGCAGCTGTATAAAAAAAAGAAAAGAAAAAAAAATATCCCAGCTCACTCTCTGCTTGTTTCTCTCTCTACCCCTATTCATGCATCTCTCTGCTCTGCCATCATTTTCCCTCATCCTCACCATCTCCTCGCTCTTAATTTCTCCATACGACCCCCTGTTAATATGACTTATTCTTTTGCTTGTCTTTCACAATCTCCCTCGGCTCTTCCATCTCCATCTCTGTCTCTGTCTCTCTTTCTTTCTGGCACGTTTCAGGTGGTCACTCGCGCAGCAACAGTGGCAGTTCAGAGAGCAGCATCCCCAACTTGGCCCGCTCCCTTCTGCTGGTGGATCAGCTCATCGACCTCTAGAGGGGGTGGGAGAGGTCGAAGGGGCAGTGTGCAATCCTAACGAAGGGATGGGCGGGAAGGCGGGGAGGGGGATAGAGATGGGCAAGCAGAGGCACTTAATGTAGCACCTTATGAAGTGAGAGGAGCCAGCATCTATTGGTTCAGTGGAACCTTTCTCTTTATGTGCCTCCTTGGCCTCAACTCCATCTCTAGTTGCCTGATAAGCTGGTTTCATACGTCTCTGCTGGCCGTTGACATTCCCACGCTGGTAAAAAAAGAAAAAAAAAATCTTTTCATTAATGCCTGAGCATATCGTCTGCTTCTGTCCTGGCCACACCATGGTCTTCCTCATGCTTTTCCTCATACTCGCATTAATATCCCTCATTGAGTGCACGCCATGGTGATCGACCCTCATCGTATGCACATGTCAAACTGCTTGATCACAGCTGCATTGTGTTCACTTTGTCCACTTGTTCAGGGTTGAAGCTATATTTAAACAAGCCACATTCAGGCATGGTCATGTGTGTCAGGGGTCTGACTAAAGACTGAGGACTGAAAATGTTGTGGACCTTCTGGATAATTTGACGCACTTTCCTGTGAAAGCTTTGAACTAAACTAGTGCAAACAAAGACGCAACCTGAGTGAACCGCTGAGAGCCATGCTGCTGCGCTGATTGAACCAGTTTGTAAACCTGTAAAGAAAGTAATGTCACCGTTGGGCGATCTTTACAGATTTCTCAAACTGTTTTGGTTTGCTGCTCTGCGAGGAGAATAGCACTGCCTTATTCAAACATTTTGTTTGGATTTGATTGCAGTGCACACAGTCACAGCATCTACACAGGTCAAATTTGTTCAGTCCTGTACTACTGTTGTAATATAGATCAGTAGCAGTGAGTTTAACAACAGCTGGTCTGGGCTAACTGGGTACATTTTGGGGGTTGACGGATGTGTGTTTTTCTGGGTGGATAGCGATTATTTGTAATCAAGGAGATCGATAACCAATATTTGGAACCATAAAATTTAAATATTGGTGTCAACATTTAGAATAACACAAACCTGCCTTTGTTTATTTATGTTTTACATATGTTTAATTTAAAGAGAACTTTTATTCAACACTTATTATTGATAGGCTGCTACTAATCAGTCGACCCCTAGTACATTTGTTAAGCTTCTGCATCACTGTCTATTGTGACCTCTCTCTCTCTCGATGTTACGCAGGGTGATATTCAAAAACTACACGTGTAAATCTGTCAGTCCTGACGATGTCTTGAAATCCTGAAACTGGTGAAGTCAGTGTTAACATTGCATATTAATTTGGCTCCATTGCCACAGCAAGATGCTTTCAATGTCAGCATTACCTACAACATTTAGACCGTTAACGTAGTGGGTGCATTTTACAGTCACATCTTTTAATGCTTAGAAACATAAGTCACTTCTTTGACCTGTTGTCAGGATAAGCACAGCAAAAATAAAAGGGAATGAAATCATTAGACCTGCAGCAATGCCAAAGCTAAAGGAGATTTTATAATCACGCTATGTTTGCCATGTGTTAGTCTGCTCTCAGGGTCAGTCAAAATGAGCAGATTTTTAGCAGCATGCTGCTGTTACAGACAGGGAGGTACGTTGTACATTTCATCGAGTTATTTTCTGTGGGTACTAGCTTTACGTGAAAGTCTCCCTCTCCCACTGACATCCTCTCGGTCATCTCTAGCAGGTCCATTGTTACCACAAACCTGGAGGTTAGTTGGCCAAGATGACATTCATTTCAGCCAGAGGAGAAATTCAAAAAGACTCCATTATATGTACATAAAATCACTGTTAATTTTTTTTTTCTTATTTTTGCTCTTGTCCGCACTGGTAAAAGTAGATTTTTAGTGTGTGATATTTAAAAGCATTTCATCTCTCACGATATAAATACATGTGACTATTATTGATAGTGCTTTAGAATGAATGTATGAAAGAATGTCTTCATTATGTAAAAAAAATTTATAAGGATATATAGATAAAAACATATTTGTGTATGAAGCTGTATTTAAGAGTGCTAAACTGTTGACCCTCTCCTCTGTCCAAAGTCTTTTTATCTTTTCTCTCCATTCATGTCAGTCATTTAGATTGTGCTTTTGTTAAATGTTATCATCAATACATGAAACAAAGTGCTTATGACTTACCTGACTGGATCGTATTTGTAGCGCTCCATTGCAGTTTCTCACGTTGTACTTGTAAGTTACTATATAAATGACTGGGATAGATTCTGTCGAACAGACAGCAAAACAGAGCTAATGACGGAATTTGCTTCCTGATATCTCTGGAGTAACTTTCCCCTCTGACAACTGTTCTCTTTCGTTGTATGAAACGATAAGAACGTCTCGTCTTACGTCTGTATGAGTTGCATCTGATCACTACAACCGACTGTGTATTACATTTTTAATGTCAACATTCCACCGAGTATTTCACTTTTCATTTTGCATTTTCTCTTGCTAAGGAAGGTCCACGGCATAGTCAGAAGTTTTTTTTTAAAGGTCCATATCACCTCAGATATGTACATACAAACAGAAAACTGCACCTTTTACCCTGATATTCCATCACTGGTGCAGACTATGTGCTTGAATTTTTGGGCATGAATAGTTTCCCCTTGTATGACATACTGGTAAAGGTTAGTCATTAACACTACTAGAATAATTGGCATGAGTAAATGGCACTATCCTTTTTCTTTTTTTGTTCCTCCATCTAATGTTGTTCGGTTAAGTCATTTGCATTTTTGTGGCTAATCTATGCAATCCTACAATAATGCTTCATGTTCTTATCAGACACTACAGTGCTGTATCCTGTAGAGTTCTAGCCTTGGCCGTAGAGTTTTACTTGTGTTGCTGTGTGAAACTAATGTACTTACTGTGCTGGTTGGGTTGAAATGGTGACAGATATAATAATTACTTTGATTATATCAGAAATGTTGGACTGGAATTGGCAGAAGATGTTCACATGTCAAAGCAGGATCATTATCGAGTGTACTTCTATTTTTATGAACTAAGGGTTCCAAAAGTGAGACACAGTAGAGGGACAATAAAACTCATTAATGTGAATGTAAATTCAGTCTGCTTGGGTCATATTTTTTTTTTAATTTTTACTCTGAAGAGCAAAGGAGCCAGCTGACTTTTTTTTTTCTTAAGATTATTAAAGTTTCATTATTTAAACTAGCTGACAGGTCATTTTCTTTTCATGAAAGCTAATTAGATTATAAATACTGCAGCTTCATGGCCTCAGTACTAAACCATTCTTTAGTGTGTACTTTGCACCATATGCATCGCTTACTACAGACATTTCTCTGCCTGACAACTTGCATTGTTGCCCCGTTTTTTTTAGCTTTTTGAGCTTTTATTCTGAAATGCAAAAACTTAATAGAAACTTAGCAGTATTTTAGGTTTTCATCCTTGTTCTTTTCTCTTGTCACCCCTCCATCTAAGTTTTTATACGCCCCCCTGGATGTCATTAGCATCACTTTTACACCCATATTACAGTGAACTACTGTTGCGATTGCAGGCCAGAATTGTGGGTTAGGAGCTTTGAGGCCTTGGTGCCTGGGTAGCACCATAGATAGACAGGCTGTAGAGTCTACGAGCTGTATGGTGAGAGATTAACAGCACAGTGACACGAGCGATCTTCCTGTGTGTTGTTTTGGTAGACAGTTCTGACCAATGAGGTAATCTGTAGTTCATTTTTCAGTTGAATTAACTGTGGCTCAAAGGTGTGGCAAATGGACTGTGGACAGTTTAAAATAGACGAATGATGAGGGGAAATCACCCGAGAAGTAAAACAAAAAGAAAAACTGGTGTTTTCCTTTAATGGCTGCAACTAACATCTCCACAAGAGCTGCCAGTTAACAGCTGCTGCCAACACTGCTGAGGTAAGACTGATCTGTCTCCGCTCATCTGTGCAAACCTGTCTGTCCCTAACTATTTTCACTTTTGCTGTGAAGGCTCGTCCTCCTTGTTTCCACAGAACTACTGACTCCCCCCCTCCTAAGCTTCCCCCCCTACCTCAACTCAATCAGTTCTAACTAAAAGCAAAACTGCTGTCCCTGTTTCCCCCTAACATGAGGCACCATTTTCCAAGGTTGAGTTGAGGACACCGCAGCTGTGCTCAAGCTAATTTGTGGAAACAAGGTTATTTGATGTTGCACTGGTAGAGCAGGTAGTCTTGTCTGTCTCACGTGACTTGTTCAGAGTAGAATTTGTGTGTGTTCTTGTAGTCTTGTGCTGATTCCTCATTATTGGGTCATTCTCATCGATCAGTGGTTTACAGACTCTAGAGGTGATCCATCAGTCATACAGTATGTCGAGTGTGTCACTGAGAGTTGATGGTCTGGTAGATAACTGGGCAGCTGGACCTCACATGTTTAAGTTTCTATTTGCTGATATTTGCACTGTAACATTTTTGTTCACTTCTGATATGTTTGCTCTGCTCTCTTCAACAGATGCGCAAGGGGAGAGTAATGGCTACTCTGTGCTTGACGAGGGACAAGAGACTGAAACTCTCGAAGGAAGTCCTCAGAAAGACGAGGACTGTGTGCACTCCAGCGACGAAGACGAGGAGAAAGAAGCCCAAAAGGAAGAGCAGCAGGATGAGGGAGTCATTGAGAGCCATGTTGCCGCCCACGACTGCAGCGGCTCTAGACCTCTGCTGATGGACTCTGAGGATGAAGAAGAGCCTCAGTTGGCTCTCCAGTCATCGCTGCTCTCCAGCACAGTACCAACACAACCATCGTCTACCTTCCATCAACCTACTTCAAGCACCTTCGCTCAGAATCATTCCTCGCATCCGC
Source organism: Stegastes partitus (assembly GCF_000690725.1). Classification (NCBI taxonomy): domain Eukaryota; kingdom Metazoa; phylum Chordata; class Actinopteri; family Pomacentridae; genus Stegastes; species Stegastes partitus. Next base: position 586,745 of record NW_007577997.1, read on the forward strand.
ACGAGCCAGAAAAGGGGACCGATGTCGCTGCAGACGTCTTCTCCAAAGCCCCCTTTCGGATCGCGCATGAAGACACAAGCGATGTGTTTGCCAACGCTCCTTTCCCACACGCCCCCCTCGTAGCACAGCAGCAGCTCGACGTATTCTCTCAGGCTCCGTTCGGAAAGAGAAAGGAGGCCGCAGGGGTGCAACCGAAGACCTCATATCCCCATGCAGCCGGTGTTCACGCTGTAACCTCTGATCAAGGTGTGTTGGGACAAGTTGCCCAGCAGCCCTTCCGCCCTCAAGCTCTGGCCAAATATTCCCGACACTTTGAGGGACCTTTGCCCCAGCAGCCGGTAGCAGCTCACAGGGTGGTGTCTAATGTGAGCAGGCAAGCCGCCGTGGCATCGGTCCCTGTTGGACCTCTTCACTCATGGACCTCAGAAGTGAGCGCTGTAGACCCCTTCGTCTCCGCACCCTTCCACCTCAAGGCCCCACAAGAGAAGCCCTGAATGCACACTCAGAGGTCGGGGCAGTGGGAATCGGCGCCACTAAATTATGCAAACTGTAACAGGCACGCTGCATGCTGACACCAGCGCTGCAGCTGGACTGCAGGCCCGCATGGATCTCCTTCTTAACTGGCTCCAATTAGATCTGATAGTGCAAAGTCATCTTTACTAAACTGACATCATTCCCACACTCCTTGTCACTTTTTTATTTTTCCGGCGATCTCCTTCCAGGTTTTGAATTGTCCTTAAACCTTCTGGTATACATCTCCACGAAGACAATATGGTGGTCAAGCATTTGATTGTTTTCTTGCCTACCTCAGTTACCTTTTGTGTCGGCGCTGAAACACCACACAGTGAGGGAGTTCGTAGATTGCAGCTTTGGCAGTTTTATTTTCCTGTACATTTGAGCTCAACTGTGAAACTATGATCTGAAAACGCCTCATTCCTCCGTTGTATGGGTTCTCAGAAAGGACAAATTTCAGCTTGAATCATAAGATTATAACTTCACAGAAGCTTGAAAGAGGAGAAGGACACCGTGTAGCACTAACATGGAGTGAAACAGTCTCCGCAGTCTTATGCGTATTCACATCAAACAAGAAGTATGTAAACCGCCTTACAGTGACACCCTCAGAGTCAATAGTTTTGGGCCTTTTGGTCTGTGAAGCAGATGCTGGATACTGTTGCATTTCAAGGATCACATTTGTTCATGTGAAATGTAAGGGTTTTTTTTGTTTGTTTTTTTTTCAATCCAAAATGTTTGCATTTTTGTCATGTGTATTATGTTTGTAGTCGCTGTCCTGTCTCATGAAAATGGAATACCAGTGTTTGTTCCATGTAATGTACGAACCTTATATACATGTTAGGCATAGAAAATTCATTATAGTGGCTCCTATGTTATATAAATGTCAAATATTCACTTTTCTTTTTACCTCCTTACTGTACAAGCTGACATCTCAGAAGCCTTACACTCTTCCAGTACTTCCCTCCTACCACATCAAACAGCATATATCACCTTTGCCTTTCGTGCCCTCCTGAAGAAAACTGCTGCATTTACATCATTTAATTGCACTCGCATTCAGCGCCAAATACCTGTGCTGTCTGCAGTACACATGCAAGAGTTCCATTCACCACCGTAATGCATCTCTATTGTAGACCTCTCTATGAAATCCAAATGCGTACTAACTGTGACACCCACAGTTCTGAGTAAATGAAACTTGACTGCAACTTTAAAAAATGCTTTCCTGCAGTCACACATATATCTACAGCACTTATGCTTGGATGGATTGTAATAGTAGTGTCGTGTAAGTGAGATCTTGAATGGTGTCTGAGGACATTCCTTTTTGAATTTATTTCCATCGCCATTTGGAAATATTTTATTGTCGTTGTACTTTGTGAAAATCATGGAACATGTTTTTGGTTCCCATCATGGCACTTTTAAGAAAGGGGATCCAACCTGTTTCAACCCAAAGTTTAAATTATGTATTCCTCTGTTGCAATGTCAAATCTTGTTTTCTTTTCTTTTTGAAGTGTACAATCTTTTTTTTTTCTTTTTTTTTTTAAACAATTGTTCACTTTTCGCACCCAAGTTGTCTACATGAAGATTGCACATAGTCACTGACACAGAGTCAGGGTTCTCTAAGAATGTGTTTTGTCTGTAACACAGCTGTACAATTATTTTTCGACCGGTGTTGTATAGGAAACCTTTGGAGGAACAGCAAATGACACTGTTGGACATAAAAGCACTCAAAATACTTGTTATGCTGCACAGCCTGCCTTTGAAAACTATGTTGTAAGTCATGAAAAAAACAAACTATTAAATGAATGTAAATTAAATTTTGTTTGCAGTTATTTATCATGATCAAAATGATAATTTTAGGAT
>NW_007577997.1:590802-591384 GCF_000690725.1 Stegastes partitus
GTCCTTCGCTGTCAAAGAATCAAACCTCAAATCAAAAACCAAAAAAAAAAAAGACAACCTGCAGTCTGAAGAAAATATCACTTCATTGGAATTCACTTAATCTGAATTTATTTTCATATTTTATTGCCACATTTATTTAAAAGTTATCTGCAGCAGCTCCTGACCAGCCCAAGCTCTCGAAGAAGACGAGGAAAAACTCCCCAAAATCCTGTGGCCTGGCAGGAAAATGGGAAGAAACCTCGGGAAAGGCAATTCAAAGAGAGATCCCCTATCCACGGATGGCTGGTATAACTACAAGGTCTGCAGGTGGCGAAATGCTGTTTTTTTTTAAGGCAATAGTATATAACAAGTCCGATGAGAGTCCAAATGGAATCTTAGGCCACAGCTGATAACATCCTGTCAAAGACACAGAGCAGCAGACTTGAGAATTTGTGTGTGGATTTGATTTGCTGACTTTGTAAGGACCAGATTACAATTAGTTTAAAGGTACTTTAAGATTATAAGTGCAATACTCCAAGTGCAATAACTTATTGAACACATTATCCCACTTGTTTTTTTATTTTTTGTTTTTCGATTAATATT
>NW_007577998.1:0-73258 GCF_000690725.1 Stegastes partitus
GGCTTTAATTTAGTTTGCAGTCACAGTTAAAGTTGATCAAGTTGATAAAAAAAGGTGCCTGGAATGACTCTCTAGGAGGGCACTGCTGGGCTAAGCAGATTGAAATGGTTACGGCCAATATCTGAAACATGTCTACATTTGGAGGGGAAACAGCTGTGATTTCAGTCTACAAGGAAATCAACACAGAATGGCTTTGGTTAAGGAGGAAATACAACAGCTCTTTACCTTGTGCTGTAACCACAATGAAAAACAATCAGTCAGGGAGGCAGAATAATCAGCGCTGTATTTGCTTATGAGTTGAGAAAGTTCTCCTCGGTGCATTTCCATTAACTGGTGGAATTCTTTCTCTGTCTCATGCCATGTGCAGTTAACACCCTCTTGTCTGTAAAAGTGCATGTTATCTGGCACCCATTCACTCTTTTCCGACTAATTTCGCCTCAGACGACATAAGCATTGGTTACCGTGGCAACCATGCTTGCACAGACAAGAGGTAAAGTTGTCATGTTTTTTTTTTTTTATTTTGTTCCCCGCTCAAAATTAATCATCATAAAAAAACCTTAGCAAGTTTCCGACTGGCAATAAACCTTGATAATGTCTTTAACAAGAAGTTTGTAATAAAAGCTCCATTTTGCATTGTTCCCCCAAAATGCAACACTTCACTCAGAGCAGGATTCTTTGGTCCCGCAGTGCTTTGCGTTGGCATACAGGCTGAATTTAGACCACTGCTGTCCTCCTGGTGGCTGAAACAGCACAGAGGAGAGTGTGCAGAGACAAACTTTCTGTTTTCATTCCACAGGATTTAACTGCTGCAAGAGAGGGAACCGTCTGATTCAACCAGGAGACATTAAGTATAATAACATCCAGTGAACCAAAACAGCATCACCTATAGCCCCGATTGATGGAGTCCACTGATACCAGACAGTAATACAGAATACATTTAATGGCCTGAGAATAAAACAAAACAAAAATACTGTGTGAAAATATTTATCAATAAAAAAGAATGATGTGAGGTTCACTGGTTCCATTACAGTGAATGAATTATCCAGTATTATTGGAGCTTGACCCTCATAAAGGACTAAACTTGAGATATCTTGACATCAGCTGGATCTGTTTTCTGTCTTTCAAAGGTGTCTGAACTTCAGTAAAAATGCTATTCAATAACTGAACTAAAGCTTCTCTCTCACAGACACTTTTAAATGTCATTGAAAAGCACTTCATGCAACATTTTTTAATAATTGGGTGGATGCTTTTTTATTTGCACACCTCACTCAGTGTTGTTGCTTCTCCACACTGTATAAAAACAACAAATTGTAAAAACTACATCAAGACAGTGGCAGCTGTGGTTGCCAGTATCTTACTGTGTTTCTAGTGTCATTTACTTAAACATCTAATTACTGTGCAGCTGATTACAACACTCTACAGTAGGCTATGTAAGATTACTGTTTAACGCTGTGACTAGCCTATTTATCAATTTACTGTATTTATATAGTGTTGCCACTTCAATTAACCCCTAACTGTAACTGTTGTTATCTGTAAATTACAACATTTTCTTCTTTTAAAATGTATAAACTGTGAATTGCAGACATTTATAACAGTATGTTTTCTATCTTTATGATCCAGAATTGACATCTATAAAAATACACAGAGCGTTGAGAGGCCCAAAACTGCAAGTATAAAGGATACAGTCATAGAAAAATGGGTCATATTTGCAGTATTTTGAGCTGAAAAACTGAAATACACATTCTGAGGACATGTGATGCTTTCATTAATTTGTTGAAAAGGTGCAAAATATGGGTCCTTTAAATAACCCAGATGTGCACCTTACAAGATAAGGCTTTTATTTATTTAAAGGCAGCAATGTATGTCATATTGTAGTCTATAAAAAATATTAGAAGCCAAGGACAAGTAATAAAATCTAATGGCTTTTTTTAAATGGTCTATTTCAGGAAATTAGTGTAAAGTTATCAATAACAGTCTTAGCTGCCTGGATCAGTTGCTGTTGGCACTTTGTGAAATGCTGCGTGAACATTTTTTGTTAAATTTGCACCGTCTGTTTTTACAGTAGCCTGCTGTGAACTGTCAGTCTAGTACACCGCTGTTAGAATTAGGCAGTATTTTAAAGTGTCCTTACTAACCCTTTATATTTGCCTGACTCTAGAGAATAGAAATTCTGTTGCTGTATTTTGAATGGCATAAGTCTATTCTGAATTGAAAGCAAACACAGTTTAAAAAACCCACTACCACAGCAGCAAAAGCTCTTTATTTTGTAATAAGACTGCATACACAGCAAAACTGCATTTTCCTACCTTTTCTCTCGTCTGCTTGTACTTGTTGAATCACTATGTGCTGCACACTTCAGTGGCCTCCTGTACACTCTCTGCATTATGTACCTGTTAAAGAACAAAGACTCTTCCTTTAGCTTTTCCCTGTTCAGCTAAACCCGATAAAGCACCTGCCTCAGTGTGATCATAAACCTCCTCAAAGCCATCACCGGCACAGACAAAACCAAACTCCTGTTACAGAGGATCCACAGGTCAAAAGGTGACTCCATGTAAAGCACCCGTTTCAGCGCAGTGTCAGACTTTCTTTCTTCATCTTAGCCAAAGTTCAACCACAACATGAAAACTGATCGTCATTCTTTGTGCTGATACCTCACTGGTTTTACTTTGTATTTACTCTGCAATGATTCCTCCTCGAGCACGACGCCCTGACAGCTTACGCCTACTCCTCTCCGAACCTTTAGAAAGGAAAGTCACCTGTTCCTTTTTCTTGTTATACTCTGCAGTTTTCTTGAGTTTACTCTTCACAATGAAATTCGGTTTTCTTGCTGAGTTTCCACCACGGAGTTGGCGGTTATAAACCAGCTTTTATTCTTTAAAATTGAATCTCGCTTGATTCTTTGGACTGTAGAAAACAGCATTGTAGGACATTAAACTGATCACAGGGGGGGATTTCAGAAGACATGATATGTCCACGTAGGTCTGATTCTAACAAATCTAATAATTGTAATTATTTCCAGGAACAACATTTCAGCACTAATGTTAGATTTGTATGCCTGTATCTCTTAAATTCAATGATTGAGCATTTGCCAGCACTCCCAAAGGTTTATTGTACTGTACATGCTTTATTTACTCACTGGATTTATCCAGGGAGCTTTGGCACGACTGCATTCGGAGGCTATTTCCACCAAAGATGCCGGTTTGTGACAAGACAAAGTTGCGCTTTTATTTGTGGACATCAATATCCTCAGCGGTAATCTGCACGAATGAGACATCCACTAATATCACCTGACATTTGGTCAATGCTTTCAAGACGGACTGCCCTCGCTGAAAAGTTCAAACAGTCAGCAAGAATGCGGGGGCTGGAAGGTGGGTGGGTGTTGTGTGCAGGCATTTAAGCTTGCATGTGGTTTCAGCGGGAACTCTGCCAGAAACAGGGAGGCAGGGTTTCAGGGTTTGAGGGGTCACACCGCTCCGGAGTGAGAAAGTTCTGCTTTTCATTACATCAACCCATATGTCCACATATCTGCTCCGCCTCCCAGACTCCGCTCCGTTTCCTGGAATTGTTATGTCAGTCAGTGATCCAATCCTTCTCTCTCTCTCTTACTCCCCAAATCTAGATATTTGTGCGTCTGACTGTGTGCGATTAAAAGGGCAATAACTCTGTGGGCTGGCAGGAGCAATGTGCTGGGAAAATTAGAGACTGCAGGGTTGCATTCATTTAATACGGAGTGCATCTGAATGTTGCTACAATACCCTCTGAAAAGGCAGAAAAGAGTGGAGAGGTGTCAGGAAGAGGACGGATCCTTGCTTTTTTTCTCCCCCCCAAGATAAATCTGCACAGCTTTCACAATCGCTTTAATCTTATTTCCTGTTTAGGGCAAGAGGGGCAATTTAATTTGCTGGAAGAAAAGCAGCATGCAATTGGTTTTGAAACAACGTAGCATGACGCTCTATTAAACGCTGGTATTATCATCATTTTTTCATTAGATGAGGACGGAATCGGTGCAGATTCTCGGTCATTTAGGCCATGGTAGTCACAAGGGAGCTTCAGTGGAAGGTTACAGGACTGGATTCCCATCACATTTAACCTCACCGCCTGAAGAAGATTCTTGGGTGAGCAGTGAAACATCTTCTGCAACTAAAAAGAGAAGTCCGAAGCTCTTAGTATTTCCAAGAAAGCAAAGCGAGCTCATTCAGTGATGGTCATTTTAGCTTTAAAAGCAAACAATACGTCTTTTTTAGTGTTGCATATGTTTGGTAGATGAACATAATCATTGTGCTTGTGGATGTGGGGTTAAATGTGATGCAAACACAATAATTAGTTTCTTTTTTGAGGCAGCATCTGTGAAAATGACCCTCACTGAATGTGCTTGCTTTGCTTTCTTGGAAATCCTAAGAGCTTCAGATGTCTCTTTTTGGTTCTTGAAGCTGTTTCACTGGTCATCCTAGAGGCCTTTTCAGTTTCTGGCGATGATGTATTGGAGGAAAGCTGAAGAAGATTCTTGGGTGAGCGGTGAAACATCTTCTGCAACTAAAAAAGAGAAGTCCGAAGCTCTTAGTATTTCCAAGAAAGCAAAGCGAGCTCATTCAGTGATGGTCATTTTAGCTTTAAAAGCAAACAATACATCTTATTTAGTATTGCATGTGTTTGGCAAACAAACATAATCATTGTGCTTGTGGATGTGGGGTTAAATGTGATGCAAATATAATAATTAGTTTCTTTTTTGAGGCAGCATCTGTGAAAATGACCGTCACTGAATGTGCTCGCTTTGCTTTCTTGGAAATCCTAAGAGCTTCAGACGTTTAGTTCCTGAAGCTGTTTCACTGCTCATACTAGAGGCTTCTTCAGTTTTCCCCGAATCCATCATCAACAGGAACTCAAGAGGCTTCCTGGATGAGTGGAGAAACATCATAATCCAGAGTATTTTTTATTTAGTATTGAATTTGTTTGGCACATTGAAATAATCATTGTGCTGGTGGATATGGGACTAAATGTGATGCAAACACAACAATAAGAAGCATCTGTGAAAATGACCATCACTGAATGTGCTCACTTTACTTTCTTGGAAATCCTAAGAGCTTCAGACATCTCGTTTTGGTTCCTGAAGCTGTTTCACTGGTCATCCTGGAGGCCTTTTCAGTTTCTGGTGATGATGTAGCGGAGGAAAGCTGAAGAAGATTCTTGGATGAGCGGTGAACCATCTTCTGGAACTAAAAAGAAAAGTCTGAAGCTCTTAGTATTTCCAAGAAAGCAAAGCGAGCTCATTCAGTGAAGGTCATTTTAGCTTCAAAAGCAAACAATACGTCTTATTTAGTATTGCATATGTGTGGCACATGAAAGTAGTCATTGTGCTTGTGGATGTGGGGTTAAATATAATAATTAGTGCCTTTTTGAGGCAGCATCTGTGAAAATGACCATCACCGAATGTGCTTTCTTGGAAATCCTAAGAGCTTCAGACGTCTCCGTTTAGTTCCTGAAGCTGTTCAACTGCTCATCCAAGAGGCTTCTTCAGTTTTCCTCGAATCCATCATCAACAGGAACTCAAGAGGCTTCCTGGATGAGTGGAGAAACATCATAATCCAGAATATGTTTTATTTAGTTTTGTATATGTTTGGCACATTAAAGTTGTGCTTGTGGATGAGGGACTAAATGCGATGCAAACACAATAATTAGAAATAGTTCCTTTTTTGAGGCAGGATCTGTGGTTCACTGCTTTCCGTGAGAAAACATCCCACAATGTGGGAAACTTTTTGAGGAAGACACTTGTTCTGGCTTTGATGTGTTCTGTTTTGGTATGGCTGGGCCATATAGCTTTGATGAAAACCTCCACNGTAGTCACAAGGGAGCTTCAGTGGAAGGTTACAGGACTGGATTCCCATCACATTTAACCCCACCGCCTGAAGAAGATTCTTGGGTGAGCAGTGAACCATCTTCTGCAACTAAAAAGAGAAGGCCGAAGTGCTTAGGATTTCCAAGAAAGCAAAGCGAGCTAATTCAGTGATGGTCATTTTAGCTTTAAAAGCAAACAGTACTTCTTATTTAGTATTGAATATGTTTGGTAAATGAACATAATCATTGTGCTGGTGGATGTGGAACTAAATGTGATGCAAACACAACAATAAGAAGCATCTGTGAAAATGACCATCACTGAATGTGCTCGCTTTCCTTTCTTGTAAATCCTAAGAGCTTCAGACGTCTCGTTTTGGTTCCTGAAGCTGTTTCACTGCTCATCCTAGAGGCCTTTTCAGTTTCTGGTGATGATGTATTGGAGGAAAGCTGAAGAAGATTCTTGGATGAGCAGTGAAACATCTTCTGGAACTAAACGGAGATGTCTGAAGCTCTTAGTATTTCCAAGAAAGCAAAGTGAGTGCATTCAGTGATGCTCATTTTAGCTTTAAAAGCAAACAATACGTCTTTTTTAGTATTGCATATGTGTGGCACATGAAAGTAATCATTGTGCTTGTGGATGTGAGGTTAAATGTGAAGCAAATATAATAATTAGTTTCTTTTTTGAGGGAGCATCTGTGAAAATGACCATCACTGAATGTGCTCGCTTTGCTTTCTTGGAAATCCTAGGAGCTTCAGATGTCTCCGTTTAGTTCCTGAAGCTGGTCATCAAAGAGGCTTCTTCAGTTTTCCTCAAATCCATCATCAACAGGAACTCAAGAGGCTTCCTGGATGAGTGGAGAAACATCATAATCCAAAGCATGTCATATTTAGTTTTGTATAAGTTTGGCACATTAGAGTAATCATTGTGCTGGTGGATGTGGGACTAAATGTGATGCAAACACAATAATAAGAAATAGCTCCATTTTTTGAGGCAGGATCTGTGGTTCATTGCTTTCCGTGAGAAAACATCCCATAATGTGGGAAACTTTTTGAGGAAGACACTTGTTCTGGCTTTGATGTGTTCTGTTTGGGTATGGCTGGGCCATATAGCTTTGATGAAAACCTCCACTGAGCTGCTGCTGCTGTGGGAACACCGAGGAGTTATTTATGAAATGAAGTGGCAGGAGTTAATGAATCACACCTACAGACGCACAGAGAGAAGATTAATACAAAAAAAAAACTTTACCTCGAATTCTTCACCCGAAAACTCTGTAACAAGTTCCTTCTGGGGATATGAAGGATACCATAAAAGAAAAAGAAAAAAACTCCCACAGAAATAAGGTGGCTGAAAAAAAAACCCACGCAGGAAGAGCTACGGTGCGGTTGTGAGGAATCACTCCTGAGTGGCCATTTCTTTTGTCCCGCTGAACACATAAGGCCTGGTGGGTGGATAAGTGAAGTCACATGGTCACTTTTCCTTTTTCCCACACAAACACACCCACAGCCTCCTCCATGCAGCCACTCTTCACTCCTCAACTCTCTGCTCACCCGCAGCGGGCAGTCTGCTCCGTCTGGATACTGTAGCTGCTGCACAACTTTGCGCCCTTGCAAGCTTTTCTCTTTTCTCCCCGCTTTTCCCTCCACCACAATGTATCGGGAGTAACATCCGTGTGGTTTTTTTTTTATATCCACGTTTCTGGGAGCCTCTGTTGGAGGATTTCGACATCACGCCGTCCCGGAGGCACTACTTTTGTTTCAGGTAAAAATTTTCAACTTACAGTTTTACGCGTGAGCTTTTTTTTTCGGTTTTACGCAAAACGTGTATGTGTAGCTTCGGCTAATGCATCTTCTTTACGCGTTCCTTTACGCAGCACAAGTTGTAATTTGATTCATCGAGAGGCTACGCAGAAAGGAGGAATCAAAGTGTGATTGTTGGTTTTAGTAGTGTGGCGAAGCTATTTCATTTCCAGGCCTAATAGTGCTTCTCTCTTGTGCCTCCTGTATCTCCCTCCACCCCCACATCCAGGTAACAGCAGCACTAGAGGTGCTAACTTCTTTCCACATGAGGCCTACCTTTGTTTACTGTTGACCAGGCTTTGTGGCTTTTTTTTTGGCTCTGCAGAAGAAAACTGTTGCTGCTTTCATCTCACTCTTTATGAGATGCCCTCCATCTGTGTTGAGAGAAAAAAAAATGAGACACTGAACTTTGGTGCTAAAACCCACTCAGAAGTAATATTTGCTAGAAAAGAGCTCTGTGAGTGTTTACGGAGAGCTGAGATGTTCCCAGTCATTGTTCTGTTATTAAACTGTACTTATTGCAGAATAAAAAATTCCTGCATTATGTTCACAGCAGCTGTGACTAAGTCCTCATCTTTTTTTTTTGCACATGAACAGCTTTGTACTTGCAAAGCAGCATCAATCATATAACAATGCTCGCCTCTCTTTTGTCTCCATGTCTGTAATTACGTGAGTCACCATTGCACCCGTACAGTATCTTTTCTGCAGTGACAACAACCGTTGCCTTGACAGCCTGCAAAGCGAAGAGAAGCTGAGGTATTTTCTCGTCTCTTGCAGAGGACATGAGTTTGGTGGACGTGAGGCAGACGGTGGGGTCCCTGACCCTGTCGCTGTCCAGCAACGACTCCAAGGAGCGTTACTTCGACCGGGTGGACGAGAGTGACCCCGAGTACCTCCGTAGCAGGAACATGTCGCCGGACCTGAGGCAGGATTTCAACATGATGGAGCAGAAGAAGAGGGTCACCCAGATCCTGCAGAGTCCAGTATGTAGCCTGCAGCTCTACATAAGTGCCCTCCTACACACAAGCTTTCACCGCGTATGAGTAATAAACAGCGCTTTGAAAGCAGAGACGCCTTCACTCAAGACTGACTGAAAATGTTTATCTCTCGCTCATGTGAAGGTTATTTCATACACTGCGTGGGACTGAGATGTAGGTTTAGATATGATTTTCCTCTGCAAATTATTGTCACAGTTGTTTCTATCCGAGCTTATAAACATTGCGAAGCTGCGGCTACAGTGAAATCTACTGCGGTCGTGTCTGTGCGTTACATTACAGACGTAGTGCAATAGTCATTTTTAAAGCTAGACTAGCCTTCATATTGTAAGCGATTTCTCTAACACTCGCAATGCAAAAAATCTGTGATGTAGCTGCGGCTGAAAACGACAAACATTTGGTTTAAAGTCCCTCCTTGTTTACTGATTAAACCCCTCAAATCATCTACGTGCATCAGAGTTACATATTTAGAGGTTTTTCCAATGAAAATAGTCCCGTCCTCTTTTAAAATGACTTATATGTAACTCTACATCATTGATCTACAAATTCTCTCCCTCTTTCTCCACTCGCTGCAGCCTGAGCACACCAGCTCACCCATGAATTTGCTCAAACACTGTAAAACTACTTCACACAATCGCACATTGTAGTGTTGGAATAATCAGTCAGAAATACTGGTTGGTTATTTGAATCCCTGAAAGTCTGACTCTATGTTTCTCAGACTGTTATCAGTACGCGGCAGTTTTAAGGTGGAAACACTCAGCCATGGTGCTTATTTCACTTGTAAATATCTGCGGGTTTTCTTTGTTTTGAACATTATTAGACTGAATATCTACAGACATTTGGACAAAATTGGTATTTTAAAGACATCATCATGTGCTCTGGGTACTTGCAGTAAACACCAGTTTCTTAATAGTCTTAATTGTTGCACTTCTTTTCATTCTGTAACCTATACTCTCATTTGCAAGTATATGAGGTGCCCTTAACTAAAGCCTATATGGGCAGATAGATATAAGGATTTGGGCCTGATCGATTATCGGACAGATGTGCTACAGTTTTCCAATCATCGGTAACATTATTTCTAGTAAATGACTGTCAAAAAATGACATTAAATGTGCTACTTTGGCTCTGCTGCAGCCATCTTTCCCTGTCAGTAGTCACTTTCTGCTTGGTCACGCGCCATAAGTGTTGAGCCAATTAATATTGAAAGCTAGTGTTTACAGACAGAGACAGACGGGTGAATTTGCAGAACCTGGTGAATAAGCAGAGCTGTGTTTTTCGAAGATGAGGTAGATGATACTGCTGAAGTTGCAGTAAACACCATAATCTTACCGAAGCATTGCCAGTTCCAGTGTTACGCTGACGATTCCCAAATAACTCACTTGTCAGTGTGGCTGCAACTTAGTTCACTGACGGCGTTTGGCTAACGCTACCACTAAGAGGTTTGCTGTGCCTCTTAGCCTCGAGCTAACATTATCTGGAGTACATCTTTCTAAAGTATATTTACTTCAACAGTCGGCTCTGACTGACAGACATGTCTCTTTAACAGCCTGCAAACACTGAACAAGAAGCACAAGACATTGCCACAAAGGCTAATAGCTAGCAGCTAAGCTAGGAGGCAGCCACAGATTACCCTGAAGCTAATAATGCATCAAGATTCAGGCCTTAGCGGGCAATTAAAGTGATAGAACAATGAAAGATTAACAAAAAAAGAGAAGAACGGCAGATTTAACTGCAGGAGATAATATATTATATATATAATATATAATACAGGATAGTTGTGTTGCACATATTCAGTTATAGGAATCCTTATTAATGAAGTAACATAGCTGTGGATGCCAGATTTCCCATCACATGCTGTTAATATATAGCATTTAATGTATATATTCAGCAATGATAATCTTATTAAAAAGTTGGCCTAGTTATGAATGACTAGTTTTCTGCTATTGCGTGCTGTTAATATAAAACGTTTAATGTGTATCAGTTCCACATATCGGTCATTTGTCTTCCTTAATTACCGATAGTCGGTATCTGCGTCAGCCCTGATAAAAACATAACGGTCGATCTGTGGTCCGATACAGTCGTCCTGCAATAATGTCTTCCTTAATAAGGTCGTTAAAAGTGTTGTAGAGACTTACGTGGGGAAGTAGTCTGTTGTCCTGTTGAACTTTGTTGCATTATACAGAGAGATGCTGCTATTATTTAAGATAAGATAAACTTTATCGATCCCTCACCGGGGAAATTTACATGTTACAGCAGCTGGAGGCAGATGAGGCATTAAAGAAGAAGCAGGACAAGAATGACAAAAGTACAACAATGATGTAAAGATCTCATAATGACAGTGTACAAGGTATGGTGAGGTTACACGTGGATATGTACAAATACGATGTGGTGACAGATATGACATTCTCTTATTGGCAGAAAACAGAGGGACAAAATAAGAGAAACACCAATATGTACGACAGTAGACATTATATAAGCATAATATAAACCAAACGGATGATAAACAGAGCGGCACAGTGTGGTTACAGCGAGATGCAATAAAGACACGCCAATGAAGTGCATGGAAATAAGACGAGCCCACACTCATCTGCGATTGCATAACAGGCCCAACAAGTGGAACTCATCTCATCACCATGGGAACCGTGCTTGGATGAAGCAGAATGCCAGAGCTTAGCTGCAGCTCACAGGAAAATAGTGCTGTTTCAAGATTCACAGGCTACTGTTGATGCAAAAATTGATGGTCAGGCTTAATGCCATCCCCCCCACCCCTCTGCTTCGAATGAACCCCCTTTTCACAGGCGTACAAAGAGCTTTTTAAGTAGCTCTTCGTGATTTGTGTACAGTTGTAATAAGGAGCATCTGGAAGCATGCTGTGCTCCCTGACACGTCCTGAGGTGTTGGAATGAGATCGAGGCCAGGCTGTGTGAGCTTCTCTTCTCCTCGCTCTGAGAGAAAGTCTTTTTTGTTTACAGGTGTTTAAAGATGAGCTGGAGGGCCTGATTCAGGACCAGCTGACGAAGGGCAACACCCCTACAGGTCTTCTGGCGCTCCGACAGATTGCTGACCTGGTCATGGCCAGCACCGTAGGAGGGGCTGGCCCCCTGACTTCGCCCATCAGTGAGTGGCAGTGTGTGTTTCTGTGTGTGAGTGTATCCATCTATCTCCCTTAGGGCCTGATTGTCATTCCGCATGTATCGTCTGTCTGTGTGCATTATGCAAGCTGAATATCTTCATTGTCGGAGAGTGAATTCTCAGACTCTTGTGACACTGAATCAGCCTGAAAAAGCAGAAAAGGCAAGAAATCGTTGACAGCCTCCTTCATTGTCAGTGTTTCTATTAAGTAGCTCTCATGACCAGTCTTAGGAATGAATTAGAGCAGATTGCAGTGCCCATTATGTTATCCTGACCTAATCATCCTGTGTTTCTGGGAAGGTTACACAACAACCCTATATCTAAAAAAGATCCATTATCGAAAGTTTGACAGTCACAACTGTAAATGTTTGGAAACTGTCACAGAAGGAAATGGCCTTGAAGTTCTTGAGACAGACCTGCTCTTTTAAAAGCTAAAATGGCCGTAAAAGATTAGGTCCTGTGTCGTTAAATGCCCTTATATGGCATCACAGTCCAAAAATACCCCAGTTTCACGTTGGGAATTCTGAGAAAGGCCTTTTTTTTTAATCTTCAGCTGTGGAGACGGGATGTTTCAGTCTATACACAGTGGAAACAAACCATGTAAACATCCTCATAAATGTCTTGTGTGCATTGCAGTTTACTGATGATGTTATGTCTTGTGACAGGCTTCGGGATGGTGACTCCAGTCAACGACTTGTACGGCGTGGAGTCGCCCTCCTTTGCCAAAGGGGAGAAACAGAGTCGCTGCAGGCTGGCCAGCCTCTACAGGCTTGTTGACCTCTTCAGCTGGGCTCGTTTTACAAGCTCCTACATTACTGTGAGTACACCTTTACCATCACGCTCCGGCGCACACCTGCTTGTGTATGCAGCGTAAGGTTTGTGTTTCTGTATGTGAGCTCCATGTGTTTTTTAAGGCTCCTGGAAGACTAAAAGGGGGTGTACCTCTTCTTTTTCAGAAGCCATATATTATTTATGGTTGAGAAATGTAAGGTCTGTGAATATGAACAGCTTCCCAATAGTAAGAGTTCACTATGAAATATTTGGTGAACAAAGCTCAGATTTTCCCCAAAGACAAAGCTGTGAAAAAGTAAGTTTTATCAACCCACACACCGATTTTTTTTGGAGTACAGAAAGCTTTCCTCTGTGGTGTAGAGTTTCCTGTACCCTTGATTTGGTGCTCTGAGCAGCTGCTAACCCCGCTTATAACTTTCTAAGTGCAGAGATCTGGTCTCCCGTGGCAGCAGTGCCGTTTAACTGGTTTTCTGACCCTGACAAGAAGAAACTGACACAGGGATGTTTGAAAATGTTGGAATTTACCCATGCGATTATATTATTTATTTCATTGTTGCCTAGCTACAGTGAGTTTTGCATTTTGTTGCAGGTGCGTGTCAGTAAAGAGCAGGACCACGTTCTCATCGGTCCACGAGGTCTGTCTTTCGCCGAGGTGACGGGAGCAAATTTGGTAAGCACAATAGCTGTGTGTGTTCACCAATAAGAACACATTGTCACGGAGTTGTACTTTACGTGTTGGGAAATGTAAATCAATTTCAGTGTTTTGGGTGAAATCACAATTAGTGCTGAATGAGTAACCTACAATGTGAACATTAGTCAGGTTGTGTAAGTGTAGGACGACGGTTCTGTGCCTTGTTTTGAGGCATCTGTAGGTGACAGTGGATTGTTGTCAGCTACACCTGATGGCAAAGAGGTGTGTGTGTGTTAAACATACATTAGACCTGTTTCAGACAGACAGGCTTCTAATGTATCTAATAGTATAAGCTGCAGTACTCGGAAATCATTAGTTTCTAGGGTAAATTACTCAATGTAATTAAAACCTTTCCCTTTTCTGATGCGAGTATTCATGGAGTGGAGCGAATGTCCTACCGAAGAAGTGAAGGACAAATTGTCAAGTGCTTGGATCCCAATTGGCTTTGCTTTATTTAATGCAAGCAGCCCTGAAATGTAAACCAGTGGAGTCAAGTGAATATAGAATATATTAGATTGGCTGGTTATTTAAGATGACTTTATAGCTAGATAATTGTTCATAAAATACAGACTACATACTTTTGGATATTCACCTGTATCATGTAATAAAAAAAATCCATGGAAAATCTGAAGTTATGCGTTAGGAATTCATAGCACAACACATTGTGCTGTTGGCAGAATACCTGATTGAACTTTTACAACAAATATGTAGATTTTTTTTTATCACCCATACAATTTTAATCCGTATGTCCGTAAGCAATTTAAATGGGGGGAAAATCTGTATAATTTACAGACATTCAATATAAGTTGAAATGTATACAGGAGGCACGCTGTGAAGTAATTCTGCCTTGGAGGTACTTTGCAGAGTGTGTGAATACTAGTAGCCCTCGGGTGCAGATTTTTAATGTTTGCATAACAGCTGAACAGTCACATTAAAATTGCAAGTTTAAACAGGGCAATTAGCAAATTGCAAGACTTCAATTTAGGACATGCGCACATGCATATGCAGCACATCTGACCCTGGGTTTAAGCTGTCAATGGTTTTACAATTTATGTGAGGGTCGGAACAGTCACGCTTTTTGGTGGTATCTTATGTGGTAGTGCTTCATCACATGCTTTAAATCTATTTCATGGTGAATATTGCAGCGAAACTTATGCCGCAAATCAAATCCTGTCTGTCAGAAAAATTGTTCTCCTCGAATTACTCAACTCTAGTGTGGGTTGCACATGTATGTACACACATATGTGGGTGGCACGCCTGCAGAAGTCAGTGAGGACGAAGGTAGTGAGCTATCTAATATCGCAAATTACGAAATATTAAAAATAATTGACTTCGCATTGGGTTAAATATATTTAACCTCTTTGGTATGCTGTAAAAATACACACAATATGTATGTGCAGTGAATAACTTCTTGTAATGTTTCAGTCGTGCTGCAGTTACCGATAAGTTTAGTCATATAACATTTTTCTGTACAAACTTTGTCATTCTTTTAAACTGCTACTCTTTTACTGTGACAACTGCTGCTAGCAATCTGGACCGCCAGCTGGCTTCCATCACCACTCTAACTCTGCTGTTTCTTTCTTTCTGTCGGATGCAGGTGAAAGTAAACATAGTTGGTGAGGTTGTGGACCAGGGTTCTACAGATCTGGGCATCGACCACTTTGGATTCGCTCCTCACGCTGCCATTTACTTAATGCGCCCTGATGTGCGATGCATCATCCATATACATACCGCGGCTACAGCAGCTGTAAGTACGCTCCAGGCAAATATTAAATGAGCTCCATTTTAATTAAAGCATAAAAGCTGCTGCTAAACGCTTATTTTGCACCAGAGGAAGGAGGCTGAATTAAAGAGAGCCCCCCGCACGCCTGCTTATTTTAGATGCAGACACCCTGTAATGCTTTTTTACCATTTCCTTTGAAGCCGGGCTGTAAAATGCACAGCACATGATGAACATTGCTGCGTAAAGTTTTATTTGTGCCCGATAGCGAAAAAAATGTGCCCCTATTTAGATGTCGGTGCGTCACAGTCTCGGTTTGCTGTTATCCCGTGCTAACAGGTGTCCTCGATGAAATGTGGAATCCTGCCCATTTCCCAGGAGGCTTTGCTTCTGGGAGACGTGAGCTGCTTTGGTTACCATGGCAGCCTGGATAATAAAGAGGAGAAGGTGGAGTTTCAGAAAGCTCTGGGCCCGACTGCCAAGGTACTGTCAAATCAAGGCACTCCATTAGTGGCAAGAGTCACTTTCACATGGGACGGAGCGGCCTGATTATATTATACTGTATTCACTTGTGCAATTTGTACCTGTTGGTTAGTGACTGAAATGTATAAATACATGAGCATACAGTGAAAATGTAGAAAGACAGTGCGCCACAATCTATCTGTTTTATCTGTGATTGCGATTACGCCTCTGAATTTTTTAACCCTTTAGACCAGAATATTAGAAACACAAAATAGTAGCATTTTGGGAAATAGCCTTAGAAGATCAATATCTGTTAACTAAATGTGCAGTTATTGCCACAAGACAGTTGGCTCAGCATAAAGTGTACAACAGCTCATCTGGCTTTCTCAAAAAAAGCTATGTGCTGGACTATTTTTGTGCCGAATATAAACTTTCTGAGGTCTTATCATCGCTGTGAGATTGCCAGGCAACCAGCGGAAACTCCAAGATATCACCGCTCCAGGTCGATAAATAGTACGCCACATAACCCTCTGTGAAACTACTTTTTTTTTTCTTCGCTTGGTGCACAAATGAAATAAAAGTGAAATAACGTTTTACTTAGAGAGCTTTAAAGGTGCTATTAGTCACATTTTGTTACTGCGTAGTTGTCTGGTTGCTGCATCCTGATATTTATCTGACAGAGATGATTCCACTGCAGCAGGAATAAGTTGAACTACACCTTTAATTATTTGCATACATGAGAAAGAGAAGGGTCTGTCACTTGTTGACACCCACAGTTCAGCTCTTAATACTCATATTTTCATCTTAGTTGTTTGTATTTTAAGTTTTCACATCCCCATATTACCAGAAGAGAACAATAAACAGTACATTTTTTTGTATTATGAAGTATTTTTGCTGTCATGTCGAGTTGACAAGGGAGCATTTGGTAAATAATGTATGCATGAATTAATTAATGCACTTTACTGTGTCAGGATATGCTAATGCGCAGTAGCTCAACTGGATCTGTTCGGTCTATAGAAGTGATCATGACGAGCCGTCGGGCAGCTGAAGCGTCGTGTCTGTTTTCCAGGTGATGATCCTGAGGAATCACGGCCTGCTGGCTTTGGGAGAAACAGTAGAAGAAGCTTTTCACTACGTGTACCACTCACAGCAAGCCTGCGAAATCCAGGTAACCAAAAGAGCTCCATTTGCATTCTTGATCCTACCTCTGCTCGGTAATGAAGCGTAATTGCACCGCTCGGGTCAAAGCAATTTGTAAACTTGAGTGTGGCCTTTAGACACTCTTGACACTTTGTAAGGTAGCTTTATGTGCATGAGTCAGCCAGACGGTTTTTCATCATTCGGAGATGTATTTCGTTTGTTAACAAATGAGTCAGACTGCAAAACAAAGCCGTGACTGAAATGGAAGCAAAGCTGAATTCTAGCGTACAGTATGTTTGAGCAAGTCAAATATGTGCGAGAGATCTGTGTTCACAGTCAGGTGGAGGAGCCCTGCAGTGTTTCTGAAACACTCTTGCTGCTTTGCGTCTGAGAGGCAGTTAGGGTGTGTTTTTTATCGTGCTGTAGTGTCTCGGCGTTTCTTCTTTTATTTTGGACACATTTACAGCTGCCTTCATATATAAATGCATTGTCTGTGAAGTTAACTGGTTTGAAATTTAAAAAAAGAAAACCTGCTGCTCTCTGTAGATGAATACGTTTGTGGACTTTGCACAGAATAATAATTTGACTTGTAGCTCAAAGTAAATATGTGTTAACAAACTGGTTTTATAATCGTTGTTTAGGTGAATGCTTTGAGGTGCGTAGGCGGCGTGGACCACCTCGTGCTGCTGGACAGGGAGAAGTTTAAACCCCTGACCCAGGGAGTCGCCGCTGCCGGGGTGGTGATGGACAATGAGGTCAAGTGGAAAGTGGGCGAGGCCGAGTTCGAGTCCCTTATGAGGATGCTGGACAACCTGGTGAGTGAACTCTGCCCCGTGTCTTGTACCCATGATGCTCCGAGTTTCCTGTCTCGGGCGCTTCCTCGGGAAGTGTCTGATTAGAACACAAAGAAACTACATGTGCGTTTTGGTTAATCTAATCTGAAAACGATTGAATCATATTGTTTTATGATAGTTGTCTTTATTTGAACTTTCTTTCACCACAATACTTTTTGTAATTGTTGTGAGAACACATAAAGGATCGCGATCTCTTTTTTTTTTGTGGCTAACAGCCTCGTCCACTGGCCTCGTTAGATCCTTAAGATTTCCGTGCAGCGTTTCTGACCCCGCGCCACTAATGGCCAGACGCTCGCACGCTCATGCAGACGCCGAAGATGTCAGACTGTCTGTTCGAGTGTGCTGCTCGCTAACAACTCCGGCTGGAGGAGGCTGCAGCTGTGTTAGCTCTGTGTGATCTTAGCTCACCCGCCCTCTCAATCATAGCCTCCAGATGGTGAGGCACGCTGTGGGCAGTTACAGCCACACAGACCGCAAAGTAATTGTGGTGTAAGGACCCTCGCGCGCTCAATTTGGAAATAGGATTTGGCATTTTCTCCAAGACTGTCGAGTATGCCACGGGGGGGGGCAAATGCCAGTACGAGAGTCGCTGTAAGTGGAGGTTTGACCTTCCGTGACAGAAGGTGGAGTTTGATAGTTGTGGCGACGTCGGAAAAGATACCAAAACAAAGACAACAAGAGGCCCCGGCTGTAATAAAGGTCACAGCTAATAACACAGTAGGGGGAGGAGGTTGATTTGGAGCTCGGCTCGGAGAGTTTAAAAGCCACAAAAATGATCAAAGGACAGGGTTTGTTGCTTCTCCAAACCGAACAAGCAGATGGGAAGAAGAAACAGAGAAGGTGTGTGAATGAGGCATTTCATAAGTGTCTCCATCTATCCATTCATTATAGTAAATCTTTTACACGGTAAATGCAACCAGTAGTCACAGTAATAAACTAAAGGTCTGTGCAGAAATCCTTCAACTGGTGTGTTTTTTTTCTGTATGTCATATATTTGCAGTGTTTCAGTGACATTTAAACCATTTGGAAACTGTGCTTTAGGTTTCACTGAGCAAATCTCTAAAAAAAAAACAATATCTTGCTCACACTGTGGTGCTCAAAGCCCGACTCAGAGCTTCTTTTTGTGGTGGCAAACTTGTCATACCGCCTGTGCAGAAACGCCAGTTTTGATTTTTTTTAGTGTTGTACTGCCGGCTTTAGACTACACTTTGCACATACTGCAAGTTCCCATCAGTAGCTGTCTCTCCCGGCCTTTGATGTATTCTTAACAACACACAACACACCCCTACTCCTTCAAATCATAGTTTTATCTTTTCCCTCTGAAACTGGGCACATCTGCAAAAATGCTGTTTGTATATACTGTGTTGTTTAAATATTTAAAAGCATTGTGCAAGTGCATCTTGGGTGGCCTGTGAGTTGTTTGAATTCTGGCTCTTTTATAGTTAATATTTCTTCTTTAATTCATTGTGCGAGGAATCTCACAGAGGAGTACTGTTCGGTGAGGATGTTCTGATAACGTTTCTTCTCCGTGTGACCTGCCAGGGATACAGGACGGGCTACTCTTACAGGAACCCCATTGTCCGTGAAAAACCCCGCTCTAAGAATGACGTGGAAATCCCTGCCACGGTGTCAGCTGTGCCACCGGAGGACACTGAGCTGGGTCTGCGCAGCCCCTTCAAGTTTATGGTGCAGAAACAGCAGAGGGAAAGGACCCGGTGGCTCACCTCGCCCAACAGCTACTTGAGGGTCAATGTTCCTGAACAGTCACCCAGCGGGGACGTCAGCCCCAGGACCAAAACCATGGTGCGCTGGTTTTCATGTCAAAGTGTAACTAGGAATTGCATGAGCTGATTCTCTCTCTCTCTCTCTGCTTTGGCTTTTCTCCACTGAACTCGGGAGCTGCCGTTCCTCTGTATTAGTCTGCCCCCTTGTGGCAGGTTTAAAAAATGCACATGGTTTAAATTTTTTTGTTGCTATCTGTCTTTTTAATTCTCTCAGTGGATGAAGTCCTCGGAGCCGGGGAACAGCGTCGGCACCCCGATAAGGATCGAAGACCCCAACCAGTTTGTTCCACTCAACACTGATCCCACTGAGGTGTTGGATAAGAGGAATCGGGTCAGTTGAGAAAGCAGCACTTTTTCCCACAACATGACATGTTACAAGCCTGGTCAAAAAAGACTCTTTATTTTCTCTATCCAGCTTGACTTTTATCTCATCAGACATATAATATCACAACCCAGCCGCTCCACTGTCGGTATTATACCACACAGCAACCAATATGTTCTGACCCGTCGGGCCGCAACTAATAATTGTCTTCATTACTGATTATTCTACTGATTATTTTCCCACTTATTTGTCTTTTTTTTTCTTGTCGAGACAATAATAGGAAGCAAGGAAAGTGCACATTATGCCAAGATGTTATTACTAATAATCCAAACATCCCAAATATTCAGTTGACTGAGATATATGAGAAAGAAAAGCTTTAAATCTTCACACTTTGGAGGCTGGAACTGGCGGATGTTTATCAATGAAATGGCAAAAAAATTAAGAAATTAACACTGGCAGTTAATTTTATTTCACTAAACTATTAATAAATTAACCATTGCAGGTCTACTGGTAACTGTGTTCCATACAGAAATCTGCTATTCTGTCGTTTGTTCAGTGTTTCTCTCACTGCGTCTCAGTAGACAGGTGTGTTAAAATATGGACTGTAATGCTACAAATTCTTGGCTTATTGTTTTTTTCTGTTCAATGCATTTGTTCAGATAAAAGAACAGCACAGAGGCGACCAGATGACTCCAGGACCAAAGTCTCAGTTACTAGCAGGCATCGTTGTGGACACCATACCAGGACCGGTGAGTGTCATTCCTCAAGAGTGTCGCAGTACCACCTCATGATCCGCCACGCGTGTTTCGCGGTTTATCTCATTCGCTTAAATACTGTGTCCGAAACACTGCCGCAGTTTTAAAAATATGAGGAGCCATCACCACGGCAACGCATTGTCTGGAACGAGGCCGTCACTCAATCAAAGCATTCACCTTGTGGCAAAAACTGAAAAACTTTAATTGCAACTGACAGTAAGTGACACATCTTTTTAGTCTTAAAACAAGGCTGCTGGATGAAAAGGAATCACTTTTTTTCTTTTTTGCTTCAAGACAAAACAGAGACTCGTATCAATGAGGATGTTTGCTTATATTTATTTTTCAATGTCAGAATATAGCATTGGAGGAAAAAGTGCCGTTAGCTGTGTTTTTCTTCAGTGTGCAGTAACATTAAAAACAAAACTGTACATCCATTCAAAATGTTGGTTCATATTGAAAAGACAGATGACCTGTATAAATGTGGTCCTCATTTGAAAAGAAGTTTCAGCTAGTATGAATAAGACACTAAAATACTAACGAACTCGTTGTCATTTTTAATTAAAACTTGGTCGACAACAAATTAAAACATTCTGTTGTTTGAAACAGCTGCCCGCTAACTCTGGAACCAGTCTAGTTGATTTGGATTTCAGAGGCGAATGCGGTGCATACATTTGATTCCTGAAGCCAACCAGAAATGCAAATGCCTCCGTGAGAAAATGAGCTGCAGTTCTGAGAAATGCACGCAGGATTTTGAGAAATTACTACTGTCGTTGGACGGAAAGAAGCCGTAAACAGACACACATAAACAATAATCAGTCTTCCATTTGAGCAATTACACCGCATTGCTCTAACATTTGTTTATGCTCTTTCCTCTATTAGGCTTTCATCATCGAGGATGAGGAGCAGACCCGCTCTCTTCCCCCCAACCCCTTCAATGAACTCACGGAGAAGGAGCTGGAGGAATACAAAGATATGGTGGAAAAAAAGCAGCAAGGTCAAGAAGGTACTCATCGTTATCCCTCATACATTAGTCAAACTGAGTCTTTTTTTCGTATTGTTGCCACACAAAAACTGTGTCATTAGCCTTCGGTCCAGGCTGTTAATTAGTCCAGCCAGAGTCCTTGGTTCTTGCCTGGAGGAAATGTTGGAACTACATTAACAGAAACGAAGAAATTTCCTGCAAAAAATGCCATCAGGACAAAACTGTCAACCCACGGTTTCTCTCTTCCTCTGAGCTGTGAAGTCAGCTCACAGGGATGGTGAGAGATGAGCTGCAAAGACATCAGTCTTGTCAAACTCCTCATGTCCTGGTTATGACTGGAGACAAGGGGGAAAAAACGTGTCTGCAGGAGGGAAGCATTTCTGTGACTGCGTATCAGAGTAGCACCTTTATTTTTCACCATTACAATCGTGCGTCGGCCTTGGAACATGTCAGATAATCGAGATTAATGAAGTGTAACAAAGCTGTTAAAGCGGCCCGGCGTTAAGTGTTTTTTTATTGTATTTACTGTGCTCAGGGCGTGGATGTAGGGATGACTCGGTACGGACTGAAACATCACCGCAACTATTAAACAGAGTGACATGAAAATTAGCACAGATTTCCACGACGCCCAGAGGAGGAATCCTAATGATGTGGCGATCTCCTGACCCTTTTCTATTTGTGCATGAAACGCCTCTGCAACAATAGATCCTATTGTGTAGCTTCACTTGTCACAATGGGGAAAGCGGAGGTATATTAAAGATGTTCAGCTTCGATAAGTGTCCCAGGAAGCTACGAGCACAAAATGATGCAGCCTTTTTTAATACACCTGTGCCTTCCTGCTGTGACAGGTCAAAATGTTTGCTGTAAATAATGGATTCGTTTGAGATTTGATGCAGACATGAGCCCTCTTGAGACATTTGAACCTGTGTTATCTGTTTATGGAGCGCCATCCTCAGGTCAAGATTTTAATTTGTTTTACGATGAAATGCCTGCAAAACTAATTCTGTTGGCATTAGGACATGTTAACATGCTGAATGAGATGCTGAACATTTTATCTGCTGTCGATATAACGTCCTCGTGATGCCAGCATTTAGCTCAAAGCACCACTTTACCAAAGCAGCGCCTCACGTAGCTGCTAATATGGCTGTAAACACTTGTTGCCTCCCTCTCGTGCAGCTTTGACGCATGACCGACCTCTGTGACTTTAATCTTATTACAGAAGACGACGACGCCACTGATGCAGATGAGATGACCACATTTGATGGCTCCACCATCTCCCTCTCCCTCTCTCCCATAATGACCCCGGCTAAACAAGGTAATCAGCTAATGAGCGGGTATTTCAATTTGTGTAAAAGGCCCAGAAAATATCTCAGATTAAATTGATAGTTTGAGTCATTATCGCAGCCTCTCCTCATGCGCATCCCTCCTCGCTGACTTGGTTTCATCTGTTGACAGACACAATACCCAACGGGAAAGACCACTTGGCAGAGATGGAGGAGGATCTGAGCATCGAGGTATCCAAGCTGAGCCTGAGCACTTCAGAAACGGTGGAAATCTCCATAACAACGAAGGAGAAGACGGGGGAGGCTCAGACCCCGGAGAGCCAAACCAAGTCCCCCAAGAAGAAGAAAAAGAAGTTCCGTACGCCATCGTTCTTGAAAAAGAGCAAGAAAAAGAAGGAGGAGAAAGAAAAGACGGAAGCGTGAGAGTGTTTAACTCCAAAAGCAATAAGTGTTTTTGCAAGAAAAAGAAACATTTGAATTGCCTTCCTAATTTTCAGTTTGTTGAAGGGAAGTGAAATAAGAGAGAGATGACTGAACCATTTAATCAGAGAGTCTCCCAGGAACAGTGTTGTTGTTGCACATCCAGCAAATTCCCCTCATTCACAGCTATTATTCTATGTGAGCGTTTTTCCAAGATGTGCCAGCAGATGGTAATATGGAAGTTTTTTTTGTTTTTTTTTCCTTTTCCTTTGAGGATTGGTGATTGATCACTGAGGGCTCAGCAAAGTGAAATCAAATCAAAAGTGAATGCAAAGCTGCATTTTTAGTGGTTGTTACCCATATTTTTATTGGGGTTTAAAAATAGGTGAAACAAGGATTTAAAGCTCGAGAATACATCAGATTGGACCGGTTAGTTTTTTTTTCTTTTTGCACATCGTTGAATGTATTCTGACAGCTAAGAAATATGTTTAACAATTTTAAACATTTAAGTCATACCAGTAGTGTAACAGTGGCTGGAGATTATTAAGATTATAAGATGTTTAGCCTTATAAGAAGTACGATTTGTATCTGAATATAATCATAGTTATCTTGTAATAATATATGTTGGTTTATATTATAGGTATTACAATCTAGTGTTTGATAGTTATTACATAAATGATTTGATAGTTCTTACTTATTTACATACTAACTCTTACACTAAACATGCTGTGATGGATAATACAGTAATAATTCATGTTGTATGCGATGCTGTTCCCATGGTTGCTGCTTTATTGTACTTGTGACAAGGAATCGACTGTGACTAACAGAGAGAGCTCAGCTAAGTTGTTGGATATTGTTTATGAGTGACAAAGTTTGATTTTTGAGTTGTTTTTTTTATAACAGAATTGACAGATAATCACCACTTCTTTGGACGTTGACAATGAAAGTGCCAGGTCTGAATCAAAGAAAGTCGAATGGCTGTTTTGTTTTTTTTTGACTAATTTTGTTCCGATAGTCGGTTCGATGGCAATATGCTGTGGAAAGCTTTTCTTTGTAGCCACTGTTAGATATAAAGTTTATTATAGGACCATATATTTACATCCCAGTCAACAATGTGAATGATTTGTTTCAGCCCAAAGGGAGTGAACTCTTTGCCTTTGTAAATAGTTTTTGTGAAGCTTCTTTTGTTACGCCTAAACCAAATGTTAAACGATAGAAATGTGACAGTACAATCTAATAACGACATTTTAACACGTCTTTTATCATAATGTTTTATACCCGACTTATTTACTGAACATGCACAGCGCCTTTGTGTTTACAGGTTATGTAATTTGTGTGCCTAGTGCTTGTGTTTTCCTCTGTTGTTTACATTGCTATTTGTATCGCCTAGATTTTTTTAATTTTTAATTTTTTTTCCCCCCATGGTGCTTTACATTACTGTCACCTTGCTTCAAAGTCAGCCCTTTAAAACTGCCTTCTACCTGACGTAATAAAAGCTGGGATATGTTTCCGTAACTGCTCTGTTGCCGTCTTGCTTGTTAGCTGAAAGATATTTCATACGTGAGGGAAGAAAATGTTAAATGCATTTATTTCACAGGCCACTCTCCAGCTAATTACATCCATTCCTCCCAGACAAAACAACACCCCCAGTATGAAAAAAAGCTTTCTTGAAAACTCCTTGCACACCCTCCGTTTTTTTTGGAATAAAAAAAAAACGCAGCGTCCCCCTAAAACAATGCACTCTGTTCACTGATAATTGACCGTGCGAAGCTGTATAATCAGTCTTCAGCCATGATATGAATGGGCGTTGTCATGGAAATTCACTGAGAGGGGGCTGCGGAGACAAAGAGGGGATTTGGTGTCTCCAACAGGTGTTCCTGTTGGGGGAGTGACAGGATCTGTACCTACACCACCCCCAAACCACACACACACACCTCGCCTGTGAGGTGGCATATGGAGAGGAGGGTGAGTTAAAAAAAAAAAAAAGAAGGTGGTGCATTTAATTGTACATAAAAATGACTAAATTAAGAAGAAAAAGAAAGCCATTTTAAACCACGGCTTGCTTATAAGCATTACGTTAATGAAAACGATTGGCAGTTATTAAGAATGAATAATGGCAAAGCTTAGCGCTGAGCTCCTCCATGGCCTGATGGTGATAAGAAGAGGACAGGGCAGGTGACACACGTCTGGAGTGTCCGGCTGTGACCTCAGGCCAAAGGGCAGCTATTGTTTAAAACAACAGGAGACTTTGCTGCACAATGCATGTCTCAGAGCATCATCTGAACCAGTATGTGCAATGCTGGATGCAGAGATAGATAAATACACAGATAGCTAAACAGATAGACCTAGATAAAAAAAAAAGAAAAGAAAGAAAAAGATTTATTTTCTCTTTCACCAGTGCCTAAAATGTCTTACACCCCCTGATGTGTGACACCAGAGCGGGATGTTGGGCACATTCCTTTAAAAAACTCATACACACTCCGGCACCGTGTGACTTTGCCTCCTCTGTGACAGCCGAGCCACTGGTGTAATCCTCAGGCTTTTCAGATTACTCCAGTTGGGGTCACATTCTACACCAACCTACAGCGGGTCAGCTTTCCACGCTGCCGCTATCAGTGTGCAGCATGCACAGTCACTCAGTTCTGCACACGAGCCTCACAGCACAGATGAGCCTTTTCCCGGTGAAATGCTGTCAGTTTCCATCCCCCCACTGAACTCTCCGTGCACGTCTGGCTCCCTTTATGCGTCCTTTTGAGCACATGGGTAGCAGCAGTTGATGTCTGAGTTTACATTAATGATGCTGTTTGATATGTGGAAGATGCTCCAGTAGGAAAAGCCCTAAATAACCTGAAAATGCATGCAGGGAGAGAAGCATACAACGTCTGTGTTTCCAAATAGACTTGTATTTTTAAGAATTTGTGCCACTTTATTGTGCATTTCTTTCTCAGAGTCCGGATCAGGGCTGTCTGCATGTGTCAGGCCTCGCCAGGCGGCTGAAATAGACTCCATGGGAGGGTGTACTCTCTCACAGGCGTCCGTTACAGGCCTGGCCACATCTGCAGCGGGCCAGCCATCTGCACCCATTGTCTCAGAGGCACAACACAACCCTGCACGCATGGCTGGCCTCGTAAAGGCAGTCCCTTTCCCCTCTGTTCTCCTCCATCCCTCGCAGTGTGGGGGGAAAATGACTTCTTAATCTCTCAAAAGGGACAACAGAAGTGGACCATCAAGCTTGAAAAAGATTTAATTTCAAGGTTAGTTTTTTGGGTGTTTTTTTTTTTTTGCAGACTTTAAAAGCTGGTAAAGCAAGGTCATGTTCAGTACCATGGAAAATTCTGGTGTCCACTTAAATGAAACACCCCCTAAGGGATGGGTTGTGCACATCCTGAAATTAAACATAATTTCACTAGTTTATTACTTTCTGGTTCTCAATGTTTGAGTTTATATTGTTTTAGAGGAGGGAAAGCACACCCAGAGGGGGCCGAGGTGATGACGAGAGATTTCAAAGAAGACAGAGCTTGGGGGACAACAATGGGATTATTAATGCAAATAATGACAAACTGCCACTAAAATCACATGAATCTATTGGATTAACACCCAGGGGAGTCTCCACCCCCACTCCTTCCTTAATTTGGGATACAGCGGGGGAGCAAGCAAATCACCTCAAATGACCATGTCGGACACCTGAGTGCAGCATTTTGTTGTGCATTAAAGGGGCTTTCAAATCTCACATATGCATATTTATGCTTCTGTGGAAATGATGAGAAGGAGCATCTCTCTGAGCTGTTCTGCCAACTTGTGCACAAACATAAGCAGATGTTAATTACAGATGATAAATAAAAGCATGGGAATAATATACGCTTCCAACATTAAAGTATTACCATGTGGGGCCCTTTAGCGACACAAAAGCCCCAAGTGATTACATATTTATAACCAAACCTGGCAGCAGCAGCCCGAGATCCAGGTTGAACTATTGATCAGACCTGATACTGTCTGCTACCATGTGATCTTAAATGTTTTTTTTTATTTATTCCACTTTTAAAGCCTACTCACATGCATTTAGAAACAGCAGCGTGCACTTGAAAGGCAAGGGAATTAGTCACAATTATTTAATTTACGTCAAGTGAAATAAAGCAGCTTTATTGCAAATGAAAGCAGGCATTATTCCTGAATGTCACCGGCCAGAAGTGTGTTATTTGTTACTCTCCTGCAGTATTGATAATGAGGATTTATTATGGCACAGTTGACAATGAATGCAATGTGCATGCGTTAGTGGGAGGGATTATCCACCAAGTAGGGCAAGTGGCTGAGGCTAAGGACTGCAATTCCATCCAGCCTAGTTCATTTCAGTCATCCGCTCAGTGCACAGACGGGACAAGGAGAGCAATTTTTCAGCGCTGCTTTATTTGTCAAAAAAAAAAGACCCTCTCCAAATAAAAGTAAACAACAACAACAACAAAAAAAGAAAAGAAAAAAAATGGTAAAGTACATGCGACAGCACAGCGAGCTGAAACCCGAAGAGGTCCTGTCGGAGTCTGATGCGTCCATGGACCAGCAGGATTTCGGAGAGATGTCCGACTATTCTTTCAGCGACGTTTTATACTCCAAATGTTCCGCAATGGACCAAATCGGCACTTTTATGAAGAACGTGCAAGTGCTGCTCGATGCGGCCAATTACATTGAAAATATTGAGAAGAACAATGGAAGTAAGTAAACACGGGCTGTAGGGGATATTAACACGTAATGCGCCGAGCAGACAACAATAGAGGCGAAGGCGACAAAAGACGCGCAGCGGACAGATGAACTGGCCCGACAGCAGCCGATGGTGTTTCACCTGCTACTGGAAAACTGCTCGAGCTAACGCTGACACATTTAAATCGCTTGCAAAGAACTCGAAATGTTGCTTTAAATGGGAAGTCGGGGTGCAGTTGCATCGCGAGAGACGGGTTTTTATTGCAACAATAGCCTGCAGCTATCCGCTCCCGTTAAAAATGCTTTCCTTTTTTTTTGCAGACTATAGGAGATTTAACTGAACATGCACGATTCAACATCCCCATCATGTTCAATCGATATGTGCACATTTAGGTTCAAACATAAAGACGTTTATGCTATTTGAGGCTCCCAATTTAATCTTTTATCTCGGTTTATCGCAGCTCGTTCCCACATTACTTCCTGAAAATATCACAGCCGTTAAGAAATGCCGCATTTTCCGTCCCGCTTGCTAACCGAAACCGCGATTTGGGTTTTTATTTCGTCTAAAAATATCTAATTCGAAGTCCAACTATGGTTTTCTCGGCCAGTCGCTGCTTCCTTGTATGTGTTGTTCACATGGTTTCCACATGGAACAAATTGTAAAGTTCTCATTGGTCGGGACACATGTTCCCAGCGCTCGAGTCACTGCTGACAGCCAATCACACGCAGCCTTGGGTGTGACGTCGCATGTTACTGGGAAGGAGGGTTCATGGGAACTGTAGGCGAATTAAAAGCAGGTGGAAGAACAGGCAGCTACAGAGCAGTGACAGAAATGTACTATGTATTCTCACTTGGGAGTTATTTAGAAGATTTTTTGTTTAAGTATAGATGGTCTAACTCTCCAAAGAAAAATATCCTAAATGTTAATCACAAAACAAAAAAATGCAAGAAAACATTTTCTAAAAGGGATTGTCTGCACATTACACTAAGTTTTAGTTTAATTTTACTAATGCCACATATTGAGATGTAAGTTTCAATTCAGGCCAGCTAAGGTCACATCCATCAGGTGAATCTAACCACATTGTTGTTTGTAGCACATTTGTACAAAATGTACTTTGCATTTAATCACCTTTATCTTTTTCTTTTTTTTTTTATCAACAGAGTGTGAGCACGGGTATGCTTCAACATATCCTTCAACCCAGATTGCACATCAACAGAAACAGCGTAAATTCAAGAACAGGAAATTGGACAATAATCACAATAGGTAGGTTACTGCCTCAAGAAGGATCTTTAAATGAAATACACATTTATTCTTAACATCACATTCACTGTATTGTGGTGCTGCATTTGCTCATTTGTCTAGTAGATTTGGTTATATAGATTGTATAATATGTTGTATTTTGCATTATGAAGACGTGTGACGGTTGTGTTTATATATTTATCATTTCAACAGGTCAGCACACAATGAACTGGAAAAGAATAGGTAAGTGGAACAAGACTGAAGAGGTTGTTTGTGTTCATGTTTATGACAAAAACAGGAGGTGCTGAAAGGCAAAGACTACACGAAGGAATGTAAGATAAAGATGGTGAAATGCTATGAAGATTGCAGTCAGGTTATATTCTACCTACAGCTTATTTCAATCCACGTTTGATACATATGCATAGCAAAAGTCGACAGTGTGGATGTGCAAAAAGACAGAATGTCCAGAGTCTTTAAACTGCTGTGGCAAATGAGGGAGTTTCTCTCAGGTCAGCCAGTTGCTTAGAAATGGAGCTTCAAACTGACAAACCAAAACCTTCCTGCAGTCAACCATGTTTGCATATCTTGGTCCTATGCTAAATATAATGGGCGCACCATTTCAAAATAAGATGTACTGCAGGCCTGTAATTCAGATTATTATCATAACAGCTATTCAAAAAGGTGGTTTGTTCATCAAAACATTTTCAAATTATAAATGATAGCAGTGTGCATTTTGCAAGGCAAATAAAAGGGAGGTGTGATGCAGCCTCAGTAGCAGCACTGTTCCTGGAGGACATGCACACATTTCCCCAGTCAGCAAATGGGAACCGTCTGTTTCCAGACAACAGGGCTCCTTCCTGAGAGATTCTCAGCTGCAAATCCAACAGCAGCTTGCTTCCATTGCTCCAGGATGAGGCAGCCTCTGTTTTGAGCAGGAAACAAATGTCAGGACACGTTCGTCCTAAAATTAAATGTCCACCCGTGTGTGTGAGAATGTTACTTTAAGAGATAAATGATGAGGGAAAAAAGGGCATCTTCAAAAAGGAAGGCTCATAATGGACTTTTTTTTTTTTCTTACCACAAAATGGTGGCCAATGCAGAGAGAAGAGATGACATCATGACTTGACCTACATTTTACTCCATTATTTGAAAGGATAGTGAGTGTCCTTTGCCAGTTCCTGCGTTCATTTCGGACCGCAGGCCCGGAGGCTTTGATGGATCAGAAACAGAATATCAGGCTGAGCTCAGCATCTTTTAAATCTGGGGCCAGACAGATCCATATGTAATTGTAAAAGGAGTCCGATGGCATAGCTAATGAGCAAAATGGATAAACAGATAAAGAGGCCGAATACCCTGACAGTTACATTGCTCATCACAGATGGATAGGATGACTAGAATTGATCTAAAGCAATCAGACTGGATAAGGAGGTACTATTTAATCTGACAGGATCAGGATCAGTGGAGAGGAGAGGAATACATTAGTCTGGAAATCCATCTTTCAGATATCTGTCATGTATAATTGTTCAATAATGCACATTGCAGCATGTATGCTGTCTCTGAAGAGAAATTACCTTACTTGATTGCATCTCTTCCCACAGGCGAGCGCATCTCCGGCTGTGTTTGGAGAGGTTGAAGTCCCTCATCCCTCTGGGACCAGACTGCAGTCGGCACACCACGCTGGGACTGCTCAATAAGGCCAAAGCACATATCAAGGTGTGGTACTATAATACAGTGGTGTGGTGCTGTCTCAGGGTTGAGGGCTGATGTCTGTCAGTTTTTGACTACAAAATTATTAACGCAAATACATTTAGCTACTGCTGCTTTGTCATCACTATACATGTATTAACAACTGCCTCTGGTGGAAACAAGTATTTTACCTTGTTAACATGTTCATATGGTGTTTTTATACGGTGGAGGAGCACAATCATCAGTCACGCCATGGATGAATGTGTCTACCTTGAAACTACATTGTACTGATGACAGGCTCAAAAACACAGACTCAGACAGGGTTTCATATGTAAGAATATAAGGAGCCAATCCAGTCAGCTTGCAGGGTAGGACTTTCTGTATCAGCATCTTTCTTTAGAACCGGTTTCTGGATCAAACATGTATTACAGAATTACTCCAACACAACAACTTGTCCTTGTGCAGCGTGGGGTAGTTTGAGTTGCAGGTGAGCTGGTGTGCCTGAGCTGCCTTGAATGAGGAGGAACAATAGTGTAGTTACATCTAAACAATTTAAAGCAGGAAGGGATTATTTTTTATAGGAAAAGACTTGTAATTGTGTAACTTTGATACACTGAGATGACTTTTTGGAGGGTTAAATCCAAGACCGGAGGGGGACTTTGTTGGTTAATACCAGTTCAGGAACATAGCAGTACCAACATAACCAGTCAGTCATCATTATGAAAAAATGGCTTTTTCCAGGACATACAGTTTAACTTGTCATAGTAGGAAAAGTACAGGTGTTACCAAAAACATAAAGTGTCCCAGTAAGCCGTGGCAGCGTGCCAGAGAGCCAGCATGAACAACAGCACAATCCTGAAACCAAAGCAGCTCAATTATTTGTTGTGAAATGTCTCGAGTGAAAAGGCCTATTGCTTGTTATTATGGACATTTAGCTGTTTGTGGAAAATTGAATGTCCGTATTCACAGTATGTCCCTGTACATTGAACTAAGATACATTCAGCTGCTCCTGGACCTTGAGGCACTCTGGCCTTAGAAAAAACACACATATAGTTGCTGCTCGTAGCTCCTTTGAAAAATTGTCCATGGGGCTTTTGTCAGATTTGTCCTCGACAGAATTTTTATTTTTTTTACATCCTTGAGTATTTGATTGAATTTTGAGTCTTTAACACTACAGGATAATATATAACAGCATAATGACCACTGGTCTTCACAGCACTAGATCGTCCCTGCTTGCTAAGACTGCCCGGCTGAATGGATCACGAGTGTGTCTGAACTACATGAGATCGAAACTCAAAAGACTCTGCAGCACCAAAGCATTCAACATTAAACACTTCAGCTCCCCTGATGGCAGCAATCTAAGTCAAATCAATGTTTTTTTTGGAAACATTAGATATTTTTTACAGCTGGTTTTGCAGGCACAAGCAGTGGGTACCGGCAGAAGAATGAGCGAGGGCTTGTAATACAAAAGCAATCCTGGCAACAGTGGAGTTTATCACAGTGGGGGTAATGGGTAAAGTACCTGTGAGGACAGCTGTTGACTTTGGACTTTTTTAAGTCCAGGAAATGTGGCTTGTGAATGCTGCCGTATTGTATTTTTGGAACCAGGGGTTGTATAGCAGAGTAAGAGGGTGGAAGCAGGTAGAGCCAGCAGGAAGCTCATGGCTGCAAGAAGGAGAAAAAAAAAAAGCTGTATTGTGCGACAGGAAAAGCAAGTGCAACTATTACTCTCAGTTGGATGGAGGCACAATTCCAAAAAAATCAGTTATTTTACCTCATTTACACAAACGTACAAGTCATCTTCCTCAGAACTAGAACTTTAAGAAATTATTTTTGCTCACAAGGACCACACAAGGATAGTTAAAATACGTTTAACTTGTGATTTATGTAAGGTCAAGAGTGTTTCCTTACCCAAAACATCTGTATTTATACTTTAAGGAATCTGTGCTATCATAAAAAGTCTCTCTCTTATGGTACAACAAGTTGGGAAACATTAGAGATAATTAACAAATATGCAGTTTATAAAAACAATTTGTCCTTTTTTTTTTTTATCAGTTTTCATTCTACAAGTATCATCTCTATGTCACTCATTTCTGTTTTCATATCTAGCTGTACAGATACAACAGGTGCCACTACTTTCTCCATGTGCAGTAAAGTTTATTTAACAACTAACCTCTGTACAAACTGGACTTAGCTTTGTTTTTGCTCTTTCCTTTATGGGACAGTCAGGTGTGCTGGTTGGCATGAAGGGATCAGATATCCTTATGATTGTAGAGGTCCATAGTGCATCTCCAGGACTTTGGTTGTACTTTTCGTGGCCTATTTGATGTATACAGATTATATTTTAATTCCCCACTGAACACCATAAATGTAGTAAAATCAATGTCCACGGTGGGGAAGCTTAAACAAATAGAGGTAAGAAGGAAAAGAAAAAAAGTTTCAGCCAAATGCAGGACAGGATGACCTTTATATTTGTATGTATATCAGCCCATCCATCAGCCAGCTGTCCTTCTTTTCCAGCCAGTCATCTTTCATCTGAAAATACCCCACAATGACACCATTTATCTCCCTACAACCCAACCAACAAGTTGTTGTCCTTGTGTCCTGAATAATTCATTAGAAAGCGTAGGTGGCAGCAGCAGCAACAACATGTTACCATTATATCACAAAATACAAGTTCACTGTCCTTCATGAAGAACATCTAGAGAATCGTGCTCGTAATGATTTAAAGCGAAACCATTCAACAGTTTGGATCCATGCACATACACTGTCTACGTTATCTTTATGCTTCTACATAGCTAGAATATATTTAACTCTTTTTCACGCCCCTCTTTTTAGAAACTTGAAGAGGTGGACCGGAGGAGTCAGCACCAGCTGGAGACCCTAGAGAGGGAGCAGAGGCACCTGCAGAGGCAGCTGGCTCAGCTGCAGACTCATGGAGAGAGGGAGAGGGTTCGTACCGACAGCATAGGCTCCCGCATGGACTCTGATCGCTCGGAGTCCGACAGAGGTTAGTATCCGCAATAGAGCTAGCTTCAAATATCTACACTCACACGATTCAGGAGATTAATCTGTATTCATTGGTGTTTTGTTTCTTTCGTTTGAACAGAGGAAATTGAAGTTGATGTGGAAAGCACTGAGTTCTCCCATGGAGAAATGGACAGTGTAAGCACCAGTGGTGCAAGCGACCTAGATGACCACAGCAGCCAGCAGAGCACGGCCAGTGATGAGGGCTACTCCACTTGCAGTCTAAAACTGGCCTTCTCCGCTTAAAGCACCAGCCTATACTTTCACTTAAGCTGCAGTCTTTTTATGGCTTTCACCTTTCAAAGTACCAGCCTACAGCTCCATTCTCCCTTACAGTTTAGGTTAACTGTCCTCAGAAGAACCAGCCTCAGTCCCACCTTTACCTGACAAATCAAAACATCTGCTCCACCCAAGAACCAGCCTTAAGTTGAACTCAGTCTCAAAGTTTAAAAATAGTCTCTTTCCAAAAGCCAAGGGGCTCCTCTACATCACCCCGACACATTTTACACAGCAGTTTCAAATCTCTGGCATTTCTCATTTCCAACCTAACCAGTCACCTGAATGTCCCTTTACCCGCCACCAGCTTGAATCAACCATACCTGCACTCAGTACTGACCCCGTAGAGGACCCACGATCGCACCAGTGTCAAACACTGAAGGGGAAACTCTACCTTTAGTCAACGTGATCCTCTGAAACCAGCAAAAAAAAAAAAAAAAAACTAAAACCCCCCCTCAATACCAGCTAGAAGCTCACCATTGGGAACGTTTGCTCCATTTGCCTTGTAAAACTTTGCCCGTTTTCTTTGGATGATTTGTCCAGACAGCACTTATTGTCAATGTGTAAGCCAGTGGAAAGGGCTAAAATGTCTGCATTCCAAAATGTC
This sequence comes from Stegastes partitus, assembly GCF_000690725.1. Lineage (NCBI taxonomy): Eukaryota > Metazoa > Chordata > Actinopteri > Pomacentridae > Stegastes > Stegastes partitus. Next base: position 34,490 of record NW_007577998.1, read on the forward strand.
TATATCACACTTCTATAACCTCTGCTTTAGGACCCACAACCTCCATCCATCCACGTGGTGTCCCTCTTCTTGAGTGAAATACAGTCGTATCCAAACAGGTGGTGTAGTCCACCCTTGTTATTCTAATTTATTTTGCATATGATTATAGTATTTATTTTTGGTATATTTAATTGTACTGTAGCTAGGTTTTGGTCATGCTTGAATGGGAAGAAGAAAAAAAAAACTCAGCTGTTAATTTTTTTTTTTTCATTGTTGTCTTTAAATATGTTTACCAAACTTTATATGAAATCCCCACTGAAGCATTTGCCGTGCTACAAGGTTAATCCATCATACTCAGTAGTGTTTTGTTGAAAGAATGCTTTTACACTGTGCGCAAATTCAATTTATTTAGACAGTAATAAGCTATCCCGCACTTGTCCAAGCACAAAGCTCAAGCAATAACGCATCTAGTTTTTTCTCTTTTTTTTTCTTCATATCTTGAACATTGGCTGGGTTTAGCACAATATTCTGTCCGTCCAACTCCAAATTACAATTTCCCACTAGCTCCGGTGGTAGTACCAGCTACTAATAATCAGCAGTAAAATGATTGTCATTGACTTTAAGATGCTATGGTGCATGTGTATTGAATGTAGCCTTTCTAATCATGTAATGTGCTTTTGATTGACAAGTCTTATAAACATGTCTGTAGCATGAACCACATAAACACCACAGATTTTTGTTTGTACTTAAGTGTTTAATACTGGATCTTTTTTGTATTGTAGCAGAAAAAAAAAGTACAAGTTCAAATCCTTGAAATTTGGAGATTTCTCACTGCTAATTCAATGTGTATTTAATACAAAGAACTGCACTGCTGACCTGTTCGAATCCATGAAACCAAATAAGATATTTCAATATGACCATTTATCTGCATTCTTCTGGTCCAAGTTCTGAGTAGATCACCACCAAATTGTGTCTTAACATGGGTATATGACTCTTGCACAAAGTTCCTTGTTACAGGTCTTTTATCCCCTCCCCCTCCCCCAACCTGTTTGGGAAACCTATAAAATGCACTATGAAAAAAGACTTTTGTTAAGGAAGTATGTTGAAGCACACCCCAGAATGTTTTTCTTGTGCTTAATCAGCCATCCAAGGTGACTTTTTTGCAAAACATGTGCTGCTGGTCCCCTGCAAATACTTTGTTACAGTTCCTGATAACTATCCCTGGAATCTTAATAAACCTCTACACACAGACATAAAGCAATGCTGCCTTTTTCTTTGCTGTTAATGTCCAATCAGCTTAGGTGACTTGTATTAGACCGACATACTGTGGTTGTTGTTCATTTGTAATTTTGTTAAAATACAAGTATCACATGTCAATCATTCAGAGTAAACACTGTGCAGAAAACACCCTGACTTGACAAAATGAGCATCGTAATCAAAATAACACAAACAAAAAGTCTTTAGTGCCACCTACAGGACCAGACAAAGCCACAATGAAAACATATTGCAAAAAAAAAAAAAAAACAGTGAAATGAGGAGGAAGAAAATCTTTAAAAACTGAAAACAAAACAATGTTTATTTCACTGTTATATACAGTATACAGAAATTGAAATGTAAATGCAGCCATTTCAAATAAACACCATTATTATTGTTCAGACTTCCCTACAATGGGACAGCGTTTAAAATCCGGCCTCACACCAAAATCTAGAAGTGTATGTTTGTACACATCTTAGCAGGTATTGGGCCTCAGTGGAGCCTGGGGACAAAACAGCACACTACGGCTTTTCTAAAACACCACCTTCTGTTCTTACATAACAAGTGACCTCGTTCCAGTGCAGGGAAAATCCCTTCCTATGTGGATTTTTGTTGTCGTTGTACCTACATAATATATAAGAAAACTACAACGATATTTCAAACACTGGTGTGCAAGCAATTACTTTTCAAGGCTTTCTTTACTTGAGAAACTTAAATCATGTATAAACACAATGGAAAGCACCGATACACCTAGTATACAGTGGATTTTTTATGTACAGAAAATATTAGGTCATTGCGGCATTAGATGTCTGACATTGTATTTGGACGTGTCGTTATACTGGGTCATAGGTTTGTCTGCAATACCACATGTTCCCACTCCCACCTTTCCATTTACACTCTCTGGAGATGCAAATATGCTCCTCTTTACCTGCAAAAAAAACCAGAAATGCCACAATTAGCAGTTACATAACATTTTATTAGCAGGTAACCTCTACTGCACTTTATTTTATTTCATCTATCCATCCATCCATCTGCTGTAATACAGAATATTTTGGTCTAGTGTAGGTCGATGCACCACAGGTGTCAGAGAACTAAGTTTGGATAAATTCAGAAAGACAACTTACCTGTCCTTTCTTGTTCTTTGAGTAGGCTTTGTTGTTGAACTGTTGCCACTTTGACTTTTGCTCCTCCCTCTCCTGCTCCAACTCCTTCATCCTCTGTACCTTCTTCTGAGCTTTCTTCTTCTTATACTCTCTCTGCTCTGCTATCTGCTCTTTCCTGAAAAGGCAAACAGAGAAGAAAACATGAACCTTGTCCATGATGTACAGGCACAATCACTAACATGTCAAAAACAGAAATAAAATTGTAACCTTTCTAAATCCAACATACAGCACACCTTGAAGAAGAAACTGTATTTATAGATAATAATTAAGACAACATCTATGCAGGTACAGTATTGTGTAAACTGACATATTTTACAATGGACTTTAAATAATTCAGTTCAATTCATTTTTTTTTTTTTTTTACATAATCCCAATTCACAACAAAAGTAATGTCAGATGATGTCACATAGTAAATTCAAGACCTTAGAATATATTATAAAGAGAAACCCCACATATCCAACAACTTGAAAACCCATGGTAAAAAGCACAAACACATATAATGTGTCTAATTCACATTCAGTTATGAGAATGGAGATGATCTTTCTTTGTGTAGAAAGATGACACAATTACTGTATTTAAATCAGTCAACTACCAGAAGAAGTCACCAACAGCACTAATAATAAAGCTAGGTGTTAAAGGTGTATGCAATAGTTTCCACTGTCAAGTCAAAGTTATTCTGGTGAATAGTTTTAATCTGATGTTTCCATAATAATCGTGTTTTCCCCAAATTCAGACACCAAACAAAATGTGACAAATTATGTGTTTAAACCACCAGTTCTCAAAAGAATTCATTTAACTGTTGTTTGGCATTTATAAACAAAGGACAGCTGCAAATCATCTGCTGTAGTCACTTTGAAAAAACAATAAACACAAGGTACCGCAGGGCAAACTAAAGATGGCACAACAGAGTGTTTATTAAATACTACTTGACTTACTGCTGCTAATTTCCTATATTCAAACACAATTTATAAGGGAGATTTCCACTATTATACAAAGACTAAAGAGATATATAGAAGTCAATGTGTGCTGGTGTTGACCAAGTGTGGAAACCCAACCAAAATACTCACAACTACCCAGCAGTGCTGTAAAAACAGCATTTAACAGCAGACTGTCCATTTCACTTTGTCAGTTTCTTAGTTTATCTTGAATATGTCAGTGTCTCAAAACAATCCCACTAATTCCCTTAAGTTGTCAATGGGGTTAAAAGAGAAGAAGAAGAAATTGTTCATACTTTGATTTTGGCTTCATGTTCCCATCCTCATCAGAGCGTTTCCCCTCCTCTGCTGCTTTGAGGTTCTGGAGAGGAATCACTTCAGCATTCCCATATCCAGTGAAGGTAACGGCTGCAGTGCTGTTGTCTCGGTCTATTTCTTCAATCTCAGCATCATACACCCTGTCAAAAAATCACGTCTGTAAGCAGGTGAGTATGAGCCAACGACTCAATCTCTACCTAATCCTACTACATCATATGTTATAGTATACAAAAGATAAGTGAATCTGTGCTACATGTGACTCCTGGATACTGTTACAGCATTAATCTAAGCATACATTTTACTTAGTAACTTAAATTTTCCCCAAACTGATCCTTGTTCCCTCAAGATTTAAAACATGGATGAAAGTTGTTTGTGTTTGCACTTGTTTCAGGCAAACACTTTGAGGGGAGAATAAAAAATGTGTGGCTTGTTCAGTCTTTGTCTCTGTAAACAAACATATCATTCCCAGAGCATCTTGGTAGCGCAGTTGGCCAGGGTAACACAAATACAAACACTAAATATTTACACCATAGGATTTCATCAACACCAGCTCCAAGAGAGGTATTCACTACTACACAGGTTGATGCATTTCATTGAATGTTTTAGCAAGTACAGTGGTAGACACTATAAAATAGACAAATAGAAGGCAGCTGACTCAAATGGTCTGGCTTGGAGAACAGTGAGTAGAACCTTTTTTACACTGTCAAAAATGAATAACAAAAACTGGCTTTGGCCCAATGTACAAAACAAACAAAACACACTGATGTTCTCACTACATTATGTAGAAATAATTTAGTAGATGCTTTTGTCCAAAGCAATGCACATAAAGCACCTAAAATGCACAACTGACATAGATGGAAAAATTCAATTCATAAAGCCCCTATTGCAATTCAGATGATACACTCAAACTGTAGCGCTATAAAGGCATGCAGCTGCATGTAATGTTTTCATTTAAGGAGACTTGTGACACTCACTGTCCATCCTGACTCCACACAGCCAAACACCTGTCTCCCACTTTCCAGCCATGCTTCTGGGGTACTATGTCTGAGCCACTGGTATTGGAAGTACCATCAGTGGGCTGAGAGGTCAGGAGGTCTTTTGTCAAGTCAATGACTTCCTGCAAAGGAAACACAATCAACAATGGGTCAGATGTTCATAATGACCGCAGGCAGTGTCCCCCCTAGAACTCTAGATGGCAAAAATTACGACTGCAAAAGAAAGGAATGGGTTATTTTTAAATGTCACTGGCCAAACCAGTTGCAGCTTGTCATAAAGTACAGCATTGTGAAGAGTCCTATTAACAAACTCAACACATAAGGGTTGGTCATTTCAACAAATATGAATGCTAGATTTTGAAGATTTTATTTTATTTTCTACATTATATTAAGAAAAATATGTTTGTGGATATATGATTATTTAAAAATATAGTTCACAATTGAATTTCCCTTCTGGGATAAATAAAGTATTTTTCATTTCATTCATTTCACAATAAAATATATCATTTTTCTAACAAGTGCATGTCTGTAAAACGTTTCCAGTTTTAAAACTTTCAAATGCAATTTCAAAAACTAGAATTTAAACCATTTAAACCACATACATTGTGAGTTTCAGTCGTTAGAGGTATGCTGTTATGCATTAAATATTTTTACTCAGCTCCCATACAAACATGAAGTATGTCGTAGTGTGGTGCTAATCTGTCATTTTGATGTAGTGTTTAGTTTACGCGGACACACAAACCTGTAAGTCTTTCTGTAGTTTAAGAAGGTCTTCATTGTCTTGGTCGGTAGATAAGGCAACTTCCACTTGCTGCAGCTGGGCTTTGTAGCTGCTTAGCTGTTTAAGCAAGTCCTCCGACATCTGTGTGTTGACATTTAACAGAAAAAAAAGCTAGTTATCTTAGCATCATGCTCGATGAAGTCAGAGGTAAACACCGTACGCTGGCGTACTAGCTGACATTAGCAACTAGCCAGCCACATACATTTCTGGTTTAGACAGTATTAAACACATTATGAGTAAAATGTGACTTATGCAAAATACAAAAACCATGATATAATTTGTGTCGACCCTCACATTTACGTTAGCATGACGCTAAAACGGTTAGCAAAATCCCTCGGCCCTTTCGTCGACGTAAATGTAGCGTTTGACGGCTAATGCTAACAAGAAGCGGCAACAAGGAATCGCACAAAATAAGGCATTAGTGTGGGAGCTTACCTTTATATTAATGTTATTGGTCGATAAATAAAACAAGCATTCAAATCCAAACTGGGTAGTTTTCCAAAACGTCGGCTTTAAAGAAAGAACAACAAAACGCTGTTCTTCCTCCAGTACCCAAAGAGCTACCGGAAGCCCGTGGAAGATTTTCTCGCGATAACACGGGGCTCAAGCCAAAAACGTCTCACCAGCGCCCCTATCGGCCAGCAGTAACATGTTCAGGCTGCGGTTCACTTTCTCGCAGGCATCTCATGCAGCCTACTATGCACTGCTGAATGGGCCTAGCCAGATGGGACCTAGCTACGGAGCCACACAGACATATAAAAATAAACTATCCTTTTTTTTGTCATCTCTGTTCCTCCACAAGCCAGTGACTTTAAGGTGTTTTTCCCACAAATGTAAAGCAGGATCTTGTAAATATGATTGCATCCGTATCTCTATCAATGATGTAACCTTTAGAAAACATAAAAGATAAAGGTTGCACACACACACACAAAAAAAAAATCTTCTGAAAGCTCCAAAAACCTTAGTATCTTTAAATCTGTATGTCTAGCAATTATTGCAGGAGTAAGGAACAAAATCACAGGGAAAGAAAATGCTAATATGATTCAACAATTTTCCTAGAGGTTTCTGAAATAGTTGAACACTTTTCAGGTTTCCAAAAATTAATTTACTGAATCTGTCAGAGCGGAAAATCATTAAGCAGTTTATATATGTAATAATAGATACAGTCACAAGAATGCAAGCTTTGTATTAAGAGGTCACAAGCAAAAAGGTGGAAACTGCTGTCATTCTCCTGCGAGATGAAGATTAGGTGTGCATCTTCAAAAAAATATTTTATTATATTTATATTATATTACAATATGTGTGCTGAGAAGTAAACAAATGATAATCTTCAGGTAGATAACAAATCACATAATTAGGAATTTAGCTGATAAGCCAGCTTTCTACTCGGCTATTTAGACTGTTTCATCAAACGCATTACTAATATGTGAGCGTGCTATGCTTTTGTCTTTTACATTTTAGGATGTAGTAATATTGGAGGTCTGGTAAAGTTGGATAAATAAAGAGCCTTTAACAAAATGACTGGTTAACTAGTGATGCAAGCTGGCCAACATGTTTGTGACTAAATAAAGCAGCAGATAAGTAGAGGATAAAACAATAAAATAAAGCAATGGAAAACAGTAGAGTGGTCAAGAAAAAAACACTATTTAACATTTTTTTCTTTTAATTTATTGTCACAAGCATCACATCAGTAATGTCGCCCACAAAAGGATTTAATACCAAGTTAAACCTTGCTTAAAAAGTCATACAGTAGCCTGTAAAAGAAAACTCTCAGCTCATTTATTTCGACTCATTCTACCTCGACGACAAGTAAAGCAAACATTTGTCGACCTGAGATTGTAATTCTTGCCAAAGTGCTGCACTTGCTGTACTCTGGTATTATTAGCGGCTGATTGTAAGTGACTCTCCTCTTCTATCCAATATTATTTCAAGCTATTTTTCCCTCAAGATGTATCTGAACATTTGCTCATGAAATAGACCTGCGGAACCACACAGAGTGTACTCTTATTCCATTGTAATTTAATAGACTACAGATATTACTTCTATAAATCAACAATATTATTGATGTCATAATCAGCTAATGGTTTCAGTGTCTAGGAGCAACACCAGATCTCTTTTAAATCTCCAGCGTTAGATGAACCCCGCCCATTCCTGTTCTCACTGAAGTGGAGCCAGCATCCCAGATCCTCAGCGTCAGATCAAGCCCATATAAAAGACGAACACCACTTCAGCCACAGCAGATGAAAAGCCCTGCCTGAGCCAGCACTGTCTGCAATATAAGTCTGTTTCTTGAAATGTCTTCCAAGGGATTTAACTGCAAGTTTCTATTCTTAAAGGTTGGTGGATGAAGAATTATTTTTGAAAGAATATATCTCTTTTTAAAACTATCTGATGTGAGAATCTGGGAACATATCAAAGTTTCCTTTACTTCTGTCTTTTGTTTTTTTGTCTTTTTGATATACAGAAACATTTCTTACCTTTCTTTTTTTCCTCTATTGGTCTTTATTTTCTCACTGACGAAGAGGAACGAAGCACAGCAGATTTATTTCAACAATCTCTACCACTGAACAAAATGAAAAGAATCAATTCTCTGATGCCGTGTTCCTGAATGGATGCAATTAATAGACTGCTGGCAAGCACGGCTTCCAAACCTCCTGACGAAGCGCTGTTCTGACAGCATCATCGGCATCACAGCTCGTCCTGATGGGTTATCTTAACTTCACCAGTGGAAATGAGACTTTACCTTGCAGGCACCCTTATACCGTGCAGACCTCTGTACCTCTGACAGTCCTGGTGGGTATCCTCATCCTGCTAACTGTGTTTGGCAATGTCATGGTAGTAATTGCTGTGATCACAAGCCGAGCCTTGAGAGCACCTCAGAACTTGTTTTTAGTCTCTCTGGCTTGTGCAGACATCCTGGTTGCCACCTTAGTGATGCCATTCTCTTTAGCGAAGGAGCTGATGGGTTGCTGGTGCTTTGGTGAAGTGTGGTGTAAAATCTACCTGGCTTTGGATGTGCTCTTCTGCACCTCATCCATCTTCCACCTGTGTGCAATAAGCCTGGACAGATACTGGTCTGTCACGCAAGCGATTGAGTACAACCTGAGAAGGACGCCGCGCAGGATTAAATGCACAATCTGCCTGGTTTGGGTACTTGCGGCCATCATTTCAATCCTTCCGCTGATCACGATGGAAAATTACAAGGATAAAGAGAAAAGCCCTGAATGTGACATTAACAGGGAGAAATGGTACATTATTTTCTCCAGCACCGCCTCCTTCTTTGCACCCTGTTTCATTATGACTATAGTGTACGTTAGAATCTACCAGATTGCCAAGAGAAGAACAAGAGCCCCGCCAGGAGAAAGGCAACGAGAAAATGGCAACTCAGAAGACGCGAAGATTGGTTCGGATCCCCTGGAGAGAAAAGACAGAGACGAGAGGGAAGTAAAAGTGGGTGACGGTAACGAGGTCAATGGGTTAGATGTGGAGGAAGAACCTTCCTCGTCTGATGGGAACGAAACCATCCTGTGCTCCCTGAGGAAGAAGAAGGGAATGAGACTGAGTAAAGTGACTCAGGTGAATCCTGGGGAAACCTCTCCAAAGCCAGAGACGCAGCCTTGTGTCAGAGTGAGCAGGTGGAAAGGAAGGCAGCACAGGGAGAGGCGCTTCACCTTCGTTCTGGCTGTGGTTATGGGAGTGTGTGTTCTCTGCTGGTTCCCCTTTTTTTTCACGTACACGCTCTCTGCTGTGTGCGACAGCTGCATCCCAGAGACGCTCTTCAACATATTCTTCTGGTTTGGTTACTGCAATAGCTCACTCAATCCCGTTATATACACGATATTCAATAATGACTTCAGGAAGTCTTTTAAAAAGATTCTTTGTAAAAGGGACAGAGGAGGTTTGTGAGTAATACTTTTATACATGCACGTCAAATACAAAAGCTTTTTGGGTCGTCTACATTAAGTCTCCTATCTTTGTAAATACAACATTAAAAAATATTGGAAGATATTTACTGAATATTTGGAGAAAGAAAATCAATTGCAGCTTAATTTCATTTTGTGTTTTAGCATTTTGTTGTCAATAAATGGTTGTTTTGTAATATTACAGTAATAATATTCATACAAAATAATCTAATGTGCAGTTTGTTTTGCAGATACACTGAGACTGTGAGATCAGACTTTACCATTGTGTAACTCTAACAACATAGACAACACATTTTTCACCAGTTAAATTACTGTTTTGTGACAGTAATTTAACTGGTCAGGCTGAATGCATGCTCCTAAATGATATTCTTGTTGGTAACATGACACGAGACCAATATTATAGTATTTAAACTGTCATGGCTGCATCAAATGGATGGTTCATACTGCAATGGAAGGAAATGTGTACTCGTGTTAATTGTACAATATGTTACAATGCTGTAAATGCCCTGAAATGTTAATAGTTTGTAAATAAGAATGGTCAATAATTTCATCATGCCTGACAAGTGCTCAGAGTGGCAGGAAAATATATTAAATGTCAAAATGATGCACATTTATTTTCAAAATTCTGTCTCTGATAATACATTTTGTTTTTAAATGTACAGTATTTATCTGTACAGTGGTACAAACAATAGCAAAAGCCCATGAAAGCAAACTGTACCCAAAAAAGACGCTATCCCCAGACCACCAACTATCTCGTTCTCTCATAACAAGCACAAGAACAAGACAATTAGAGCAAAAGAAAATTATGCCCTGGAGGCGCGGGTGGCACAACAATATCTGATGCAGTTTATCATGAATTATAGCCCTTCATATCAGGATATCATTAAGTCCTTCCCTGGAGTCAAACAGAAGTCCTGCAGTGATAGAAATATGAGGAGCTGCTGCAAATTACACTGTGAGGTTAATATCCACACATGCTTATCAATGCGCTGTATTCCGAGACTTGATCCGTTATCAAGTGTCCCCCGTCTCTTCTTTCCTGTTTAGCACACTTTTCACAGCCTTACAGCCTTCTGTTACATCGCCTTGTTGTTGTAAATACACTGTACAAGCTGAAATAAAAGAAACGCACCGTCTATAATTGCTTTAACTTAGCAAACGTTTCCATCAGTCACCTCAGCACAGTCAATAACAAAGTGATTCCCACGTCTCGCTCTCTGGGATTCTGCTGTTTTGAGATTCCTGTGGTACACATGTTTGGGTTTGACCGTGTCTCCCAGTCTTAAGATACTTAAAATACATCTTTTACTTCACCACAAATGGCAGACCTGACTATTGCTGATAAGAGTTCCCACAGTCTGACAACAGAAGTAGAAAAACACACAGCATTTGAGGCTTTATGCTAATGAGAATTTGTGCAAGATAAATGGATTTCCACAAGGTTGTTTAATCATTGTGAGGAGATATGTAATGGCCCCGCTTTAACAGCACTCGTGAAAAAAAAAAAAAACTCAAATAGATAATTACAGCTGTTGGAACATTTTATCAGAAGTAGCTGCTTGTATGAATAATGAGCGACCGGCATTATGGCGTTATAAAATATTTTCAAGAGAAACACTTCTACCTGGCCCCGATCCATTGCACATCAGTGTGTCTTGAGAGATTAAACTGCAGTGATTACCATCTGAATGCATCCTTTAATTAAAATGACAATTCTCCTGGACTCCATCGCTATGCTTGAGCAGCAGGACGCATAAATTACATTTTTAAAAGCACACGCTCACCAAGCAATAGAGAAATTAAATGTCAAAAACGGCCATTACATTGCTCGCCCAAAAATAATAATGAACCAGTACAAGCCATAAATATGTATTAAGAGTTCACTTGGTGACAACTTGTGATTAGTTGGTTAAATGTAAACCACAAAGCTACTGACATATTGAATGAACCACGTCTTTCTGGATGTTTTTGTAATGATTAGAAGTCTTGTTCCACATCAGCGTGAATCATGATTGGTGACAAACTATAAACACTTGGTTGAACTTGCTAATCTCTGCATGTGTACACACAAGTCCACTTTTGCTGTCTGGTGAGACGGTGATTTATTTCCCCCTCATAAGGCTCCCGAGCATCACAATTTATGATTGTGGTACCACAACTTTATAAGCTGCTTCTGGCAGGAGTTCCCACAACTTTCACACAGTTCCCCAGTCAGTCTGCCTCATTTTATTCTAATTTCCCCCGCCTACATGTCAGCGAATGCTTTTTAAAGCTAGTCATGCATCTCAGAGGGGCTGGTGAACTTACAGACTATTAAAGAACCAAAGAGAACAGCCTGCATCCCAGACAAACAGGGACTGCCAAGTCAGGATTGCAGAGAGTCAGACAGAGGCATCAAGACCACACTAACAAGTTTAAACCATAGCTGGTGATGAATAGAGTGTTTTTAATTGAATGTTGGGTCATTCATTATGGATTGAGCAGAATGCCTCGTGCACACTGGGGCATATAATACTTCCTCCCTCTTGAATTGATAAGGATGCAAGATAATCAAATTAGACTGTGAGGGATGTCAGCAGCAGGAGGATCCTGTTTAATTTGCTTCATCGTTGCTGTTACTTTCTGTGCTCTTGTTGCTCAACACTGCATCTAGGAGGAAAATTTCAACCTCTAGCTCTGTTTGGTGTAAAAGATATTTCCAGTTGTCTGCAGAAGATGGCTGCAATTTTTGCAAGTCAAATATTTTCTAATGACCAAGAATAAAAATTGCAAATCAGGACATTTTCCTAAATGATTTAATGGTCCAATGTTTTCTGCCAGCAAAGCCTGGACCAATTATAGGCCGGTTAAGAGAAAGACCCCAGGGAAATGAGGAGCTCACTGGGAATTACGAGAGCCAAAGTGCACGGATGGTGTGGAACCCACTAAATATTTCAAGTGTATCAACAAATGGAGGCTCATTTTTTGGGACAGCTCATACAGTCTTTACTCATTCATGCTTTAATTTGCCTTTTTGTTTGTCCATGCAAACAGAAAATGACTGTTAAATTATTCATCAGATTCTGTTAACTATTTCACTCTTGTTAAATGTATCCCTTTTACATGGATGATACTTCAGGTTGTGCTGCGTGAGCAAAAATATAAAAGATGTTCTTCCAATATCAAGCAGTTCTTACATCTATAAATAAAAACTGAGAATATCATAAAATGTGTGGATCACTTATTGGCATTGCGATTCAAGGTCCATAATTCTTCTTCTAATGGTTCTCCAACAATTTTATTAGATAAATGTAAATGAGTTATTCTACTTTAAGCAAACTGGGTGTAAAACCTTTTTTGGCTACACTACCTCTGTCTTCCTCGTGTATTAACTTTGGTCACATTATTGTGAACTTTTGCCATTTTAACTCTGAAACAATAAAACGTGTTTGACAGGACGCTCTGAACTCTTTTGACCTTCTTGTGGCAACCAAGGCTTTTGGGAGAGGGAGAAGAGGAGAGAGGGGAATTGTTTGAAAAGGTTAAAGACTGAATTGATATTAAAAAAAAATCCCCAAATTTGGGTCTTACTCATTTGTCAGATCCATGACCTTAAAAATCTGTCCAAACAAGTTAAAAATGTATTAAACTTGTAGTTTGGGAAAGAAGTTAGATTCTTTTTGTTCATTGTCTTTAAAAGTTGAGTTTGTTTGTCCGCTGTGAACATACCACTATGCTTTCTATTCTCTGCAGTGAATCCTCAACGATACCAATTAAGCTCTGGCAAATCTGCTCCAGACATCGTAAGTCTTCCTCAGCCATCTTGTCATGTCTGTACTATTGATCGTATCCAGTTCCAGTCTGGCCTTCTCTCCCCCTCGTGCACACTTTATCTGTCCTCAGCAGCCAGCTGTTGTGGACAACAATTCATCCCTCAATGTGCTGCCAGCTATCAAGCACACCTACACACAGACAGAACAAGCTGTACGCTGACGTCTCTATAGGCTCTGACATTTACTGCAAAGGTGTCTGTTTTACCTCATTTTGAAAGGCTCTCGGAACACAAGACAAACTACCGTCACAGAGTCATAACTCACAATATCTGATTATTGGAAGTGAAGACATGACGTGACTACATTATGCAGATAGAGTGGAATCCATGCTTCAAGTTTATTACTGGCAATAAAAATAATTAGCACGGTTGTTTGCACATGACCCATTGAATAAGTGCAAATGAGGTCATAAAGGAAAGATAATGACTGTTAATTTCAAATACTAATGGGCAATTTGAACAAGAGTAAGACACACTTCAATGTTGCATTAACTTCATATATGATTTTAATAGTACTCTAACTACAATATTATTCTTTCAATTAGAATTTTATTGGTCGAGCTTTACTCTTAATGACGTCTTTTTTTAGTCATAGGAGTCGATGCTAAACTGGTTCTGCTGAGAACACTGCTATGAAGAGTTGTAACTAAAATCTCTCTAAATAGTTAAAAAAGAGACAGATTTCCATTGTTTCTAACTCTAGATATGTTGAAGGTACATTATCAGTCTTTTCAACTCCTGAAAAGGCACAAAATCATCGTTTCAAAGTACGTTTGGTATTTTGTTTTTGCGATTGTCTGTGGTTGTTGTTTAGGATGTTGCTCGAAATAACGCAGTGTTGAGCTAGCTGAGTAGCTATCTATATGTTGTAACTTCATATATGCTGAAAGGTTGTTTTGCTGTGAAAAAGGCTGATGACTTGATTGTAAAAATGTATTTACTTGCCCAACATGAGCTAAATGGAGCTTAAATAATTGTATTGAATGTGACAATAAAAGATAAGCTGAATATTTTTCCCATTGCTAACTCCTGTGCGCTCCCGCTGTTAGCATGAAAACATTGTCAAAACTAGAATGTACAACATTAAAATGTCTAAAAACAACAAGGCCAATGTTATATATTTTTTTGACTTGCGAACTTGCATTATTGCAAATGCTTACGACAATGTTTTAACCCAGAGAAATATGTAATTTTACTCAATTAAACGGTCAGTTTCAATGGTGCCTGTCAATGACGTTGTCGCCAAATGATGCATCAGATGGTGCCAAAGTAAGAAGCAGGTAAATTAGCCTGCTAGCTACTATGTTGGTTTTGCATTCGGCTGTTTTTATTTCTCACTGGTGATAGATAAGTTATTTTAGTATGATTTATTTATTTATTTATTTATTTATTTTTACAACAAATAACAATGCTAGCTTAGCTACTATAGCTGTATCGGTAGTCAATCATCTAGTAGTAAGTTGTTGTTGTTTACCTTTTTTTTTAGATAATGTTACTTGCAAATATTACATTAGATTTAACATGAAAATACGACTAAATGTAACGTGAATAAAACTCCACAACATTCTCTTGTCACATCACGTCAGATAGATTTTCATTGGTAAATGGTGGTGAAGACGACAACCCCCATAATTCCATGCTATTCCTTGACATCATCAAACTGCATCTCTTGATATTTTGATTAAAAGTGCCAAAAATGACACGCTGTGCCTTTAAAGCAAACAGGGTAAAGCTCCTCCAGCAGTTTGGCTTCACTTACTTGCTGCTGTTTTGAACAAATTTCCATAAGGGATGTACTCTATTTAAATATTTGGTTGCAGCTTTTGCTCATGTTGCTGCAAAAATGGCCGCAGTGTGATGTATACGAGGCAAGCAATTTAGGGTTCAACATAAAATAAGTGTAAATCAGGCCACAGATTGTTAGTGAGGCATTCTGGATGCAAGAGGAACAAGGGGATACTAGATATTAGCAATGCAAAGTGATGAATACAGAAGGAATCTGCTGAATTTGGCTTAGATTAATTTGCACCTCAGCTCTCATCCATAGTGAGTGCACAGTGATCTTACACCTGTTTTGTCCTATAGAGCTAACAGTCCAATACAGTGTTTGGGATTCTCAGCATGAGTTTAGTAGTGGACCATAAACCATATGAGTATGCCTGCATTAAACACACTGTCAAACATGATATGTGCAAAGTAAAGACAGAATTAGGTGACATTTTGGGCAGGTATGCATCAGGCAAAGTTAGAAGGGTTCACTTTCTTCTTGTGAAAAGTTTTGCCATGATTACTGACCTCTTGCTCCATGGGATTTCCCAACATGTGGCTGATTATAAGAGCACAGGCTTGTAGCTTGAATCCTAAGTGAAAGGCGGTGTTGCCTAGTTTTTGTGCCACTGGCTAGTATCGTTTACTCATCCATGGTAGATTTGTTGTACCAATTTGGTTTACACTTTCTTGGTTTGGCTAATGAAAAACAGGACGTGACTGTCTTCTGCCTGGAAGACAATACCTCTGATAATGGTAGACTATCTGTGGTGATTGGTGATAGACTTCCAGATGCTAATTTCTGGCTTAATTAAACGACCAGAAGGAGGACTTCCTTCCTTGGGGGGGTTTGCCAGTATTTTAGATTTTCTGTCTGTGAGTGTTGCACATCACCATACAAACTGTGCAACTTGATTTAGACTGTTAGCTTCCCTTTATATGTGTCTGAGCTGTTCTTCTACAGCAGTCGGATCTTTGGTTATTCTGTTCTGCACAATGATAACAGTGTATGGAAAGTCATTGCCTTTTGCTGAGACAGTTGCTCTTGTGATTTTTATGTTTTCATGTGTTATTCAATAACTGCATGTCATTCATCAGATTTCGTGTTGAATTATGAATAAAGCCTTTGATTACAGTCAGGATGCACACATGGCAAATGGCTTAATGTAACAATGGAGAGGTGTAACACCGCATTCACTGCTACACATAAGCCATCTGGTGAGGGCATTTTTCTAATATAAACTAGAATGTAGAGTGGAACCCAGCATTCATAACACTTAACAAAATTACTGCCAATATTGCCTCCATCATAAATTGCGACAGCACTGCATGGAAAATCAAAACAAATTACATCGATGGACTATTCTGTTATTTGAGATATCACCTGTGAAACAATCTGTATGTCTTGCGCTTTCATGAATGTTTATTTAGCTGTTATTGAGCATGTTACACGTTTGCATTGTTGACTGAATCAACATCACGACCGCGATACACGGCACGGAACAGAAAACCCTCAAGTGGCTTCGTTATTAGGATGTATAGGCTCTTGTTTCTCAAATACAGAACATGACTTCTAACCTGATGCTTCCGTTTTGTGAGTTTGCTACTGTTTTGGCTGTCACCTATAATGTTTCCAGTTCCTGGTGCAGCACTGGATTGATTATTGGTAAGTTTTGTTGTGATTATTGGACCTCACAGTGCCATTATCTGTTTCTATGTCCACTCTGATGATCCATCTGCCTGGTTTAATCAATATCTGTCTTGTGAAATCACAGGTTTTCCCAGGTGCTGCGTGACAAAGAGCACATTTTCTCTCGCTCTCTTTTTATTTATCTATTTTACAGTGAACACAATTTAACATTACTTTATGGGTTAATCGGTGTGCATCTACATTGTACGGTCAAAGTATAAAGGATTATTTAATAACTGTTTTCTCATTCATATGACAAGACCCACTTACTGTTTACCACAAATGGCTTACATTAAATAAATAGCAATAATCATAATTTTAAAAATGCCTTGCACAGCTATAGGGATTTTATTTCTAGCAAATTTTCCTTTCTGGTAAAGAGTTGACTTTTATGTTCTTTTTTTTTTCCAGACAAGTAATTTATCTTTCTTTTGAAATGATCTAGTGAGCGCCATATATTCGTTGTAAAACCATCCTCTGTCAGGAATGAGAATACATCCCAGAATAATAAGCCCCCTCAATTGTGGAAATAATTAAATTTTGCAAGAATAATCAGTCACGCTAATCTCCATGGCTAGCAAACGTAATTAAATTTTCTAGCCTCAAATTTGGACTTGCCTGCCCGAGAAATCATGAGCGATAAATATAAGTGTTTTACTCTGTCAAAATACAGCGCATTGTTAGTCACTTGTGCAACTGTTAGTTAAAAGGAGTCAGTATAAACCGCAAAGCATTAATTTAATTGTATGTGGCTAGGGACTCTTAGACGCTCTTAGATCAATACAGAGCAGAGATGCTGCGAGAGTACAGGAAGTGCATTGATGTGGGATGTACAGATGTACCACAGTGGGTTCCAGGTTTTATTCTTATTCCATTTTTACGTATGTCAACATACAGGGGAAATGTAGTTCCTCATGGGCCTCAGTGCAACACAGGACAGACATTTAAGGTCAATAAGTGCAACAAACAATAATAAATAAATTGTGAGCAATAAGCAGCAAAGGAGCAAATAAGATCTTTTTATGTAAACAATATTGCAATCAAGTGGCTGTAGCTTATAAATGCCATACAGTGCAAAGCATTGTAGGGAACATAAGGTAATTTAGTGATCACTTACCATGTGGATGTAGGTCTTTGGTGTTGTTTGTGGGATCAAGTTGCATGTAGGTTAGAATCATTTCAGGTTGAGGGAAGAGGATGTTGGAGAGCCTGGTAGTGGAGGCCATGGCTGGGGTGGAAACTTTCATTATTTGCCATTTCAAGCCAAATAACTGCCAAAATAGTTTGGCTCAGATGTGTGGTCCTCTACCTTGCATATAAAAGCAACAGAGGGATGAGCTGTGACTGCCATCTACAGACAGGTGTGTGAAACTGCTTTAATAAATTAGGTCAAATTAAACTGTAACACAATCTGACACGAGCAAAAGGACTTTTGAGGTTGTTGTTGGAATATTCTGACAAATATGTACTTTGGCAATCATGTTTATTGATGTTGTGCAGGCGGCGTGTGCGAGCATGCGCGCTCCCCGTGCTCGCAGCCACGAGCTCAGCCTGCGTGCCGTGCGTGCCCTCCTTTCTCAGCCAATCAGCGTTGAGATAAACACAACGTTGCATCATTGTTATTGTGGTAGTTGGAGCTCCAGCTGCTTACAGACATTTCGCCACCATTTCGCCTACCTTTAAGGCCTCTAAAGCTGTGAACACGCAGAATTATACCGAAGAAATGTCGCTCCAGAAGGACGGTTCATCCGACGAGAGCTTGCAAGGTAAAGCACCGACGACTAATCAGCTAGCGGCTAATCATTGTTGATGCTAGCGCTAGCCGATAGTTTGAAAAAAACATGGGGTAACTAACCTTAAATCACCTCACCCCATGGAAAGGTAAACAGTGGAGGTATTTGGCTAAGTAGCTAGGCCTAAACTTGACGTTGCTACATTAATTTATCAACCTATTAGATATATTTTCACAAATATAGCTCAGAAAACAGTCCTGGATACTCAATGAGGCTTATTTTCAATGTCCCAAAATCACAGTGCCTTCAAGCCAAGGACGGTCCCTATCGGTTTATTGTTTGTTGTTCTGTCTGTCCAACCTGCGTGGCAGTCCTAGGCCAGTAATTCCTCACTGGGCTGTGTATTTGATTTAAGGCTCCTGGGTCGAGCTGCATTTCAGTGGCTCCCAAAACACCAGTCACCACGGGAGCCAGGAGCAAATCCCCACGTCCAGCCAGGAGGGCGACTTGGAGAAAATGCTGCTGGAGGCTCAGCATGAGTCTGGCAGGAACAGCTCCAGGGGAAGCTCTCAGTGCAACAGGTCTGTGAGACAAAGAGGAACAATCGTCTTATAGTGTTTTTGCCTTTTTGTTGTGTAATACAGATTGTCAAGAAGTGGTAATAAAGTGTTGAGTGAGAAAACTTTTCTCTTCACAACAGCCCACTCAGAGCACAGACCCCGCTTCTGATGTGGAGAGGCTCAGAGGGAAACAGCTCGCAGGTACATATGAAGCCACTGACTTGTTTAGAAATGTATTTTCCATTAGATATTTATTCACAACAGCCATTTTAACATGTCACAGCAGGAAAGGTGTTGTTTAATTCATGATGATGACATTCCATTTAGGAGAGGTCCCACTTTCGATAGAAATGAGTCATGATCGTAATGTCTGCTAATCCACCTGTGTGTTTCTTGTTCTGACACGTCAACATGCCGACAATTAAAGGTCCGTTTATGAGATTTAACTGTATAAGGTTGTTTGTAAAGGTGTTTTCTGACAGCACTTGATGATCCGTAATTGCTGTTTTTAGTCCGATGAAGACTTCCAAGAAAGACGACGGGAAGTAGAGAACCTGATGAAGAAAAATGCCGACTGGATCTGGGACTGGTCTAGTCGACCTGAGAACAATCCACCAAAGTATGTAGCTGTCATCTGTTTAGTAATTTCAGCGGAGTTATCTTTGTTTTAAGACAATGTGCAGTTGGATAATTAGAAGGCAAATCATTGATGACTGTGTACCGATGAAATTTGAAGCCACACAACCAGCAAGAGAAATGGTTTTGATTACACAGATGATGGAAATAACAGGAATAGGAAATTGCTAACCCTGTTGTGCTCATCACTATTAGCCGAAATATATTTATTTTACTCCATAATTTGTAATTGTGATTTGCAGACTAGGATGATGTCTGTGTGAGCAAAGGTGTCAGGATGTCATTAAACTGGCACTGACTGATTTTAATGGATTCAGAACAATGAAAAATTAATGTGCTCCTCTGTAGGGAGTTCCTGCTGAAGTACCCTAAGCGCTCGACCTCTCTCAGCATCAGGAACACCAGCGTCATGAAGAAGGGAGGCGTTCTGTCTGCTGACTTTCTGAAGCTTTTCCTTCCCTCATTAATCATTTCTCACATACTTGCTGTTGGCTTGGGGTAAGCAACATCATTACATCTCTGACTCTGGCAACGCTGCAGTATCTGAAAAACACTTAATAGGAACCTCTCGCAGCAGTATCAAGGAAAAAAATGTTTGTATAATTAAATGAACATTATATAGACCTGTTTATGTACTGATAATGTAGTAGTTGCCTCCTGCTTGTTTGAAAATGAAGGATTCCGGTCTTATTTTTTTTATTGTGGGTCAGCTGTTTTATTGATTTGCAACGTGCCATAAATAAACCTTGAGCTTACTTCCACAAATCTCTAACATTTGCAGAAGAGAGCAGTGTTATCACAACAGACTAATTCCAAAACACACAGAAGAAAGTGTTCAGAGTACAGCATGATTGGGTAACTAGCTGGATAGGTAGGCAGTAGCAGCCTATAATGCTTTCTTGTGTTCAGTGTCTGAGATTTAATGGGTGAAGGATTAAGATAAATGTTCTGGACATGTAACCCTGGGAGTATACAAGTGACTCAGTTTACTCTGGTGTGTCTCAACTCGTTTTCTTTACAAATCAGAGCATAATAACTTGTTTTGTTAGGCATTTCAGTTCAACTAGCAGCCTATAAAATACTCTGCCAACATGTTGTCTTATTGTTTCAGCGAGGCTGCTTTAAAACTATTAATATTTCCTAGTCAACAAGCTACGGTGATGAAACACAAGCGCCTAGCCGTCCGTGTATTTTTATATGTTCCTGGAGAATCACAGCTGATCTAGCATCAGCTTGTCTTACATGTTTGTTTTCCGGCTTTCAGAATCTATATCGGGAAGCGCCTCACCTCACATAACACCTACTGAACAGGATGGTGGTGTGTCGCGACACCTCCTCACCTTCATACAACCATCTCGGCATGCCTTAAAACGGGACCCTCGGTGGATCAAGGGAGATGTGGCCATGTGACGTGGTCCAATTTGATTGAGCGCCCTACATTGTCCTCACCAGCGTGGAGAGTTCAGGATCTTGTCATTGCTGTTTTTTTTGGCTCTAAACACAGTAGTGACCAATATGCTGCTCCTTGCTGTTGTCCTGGAGATGACTGTTTTGCTGCTTTCTGCTCCTTAAATCTGCACATTAGGGAACTGATATATATATATATTGTACGTGACTGCCTTTTTATTTTTGTGATTGAAATCGCATTTGATTTAGAATAATGTACTGTTGCAGTTTTGTTTTTTTTTAGATCAGCAGTGGATCAAGGAAATTGTTTTGACTATTTTTTAATTCTTGTGTAGCCAAAGGATTACTAGGCTAGTGTTTAAGTGACTGCACCTATTACTGATTGCTCAAATGCTCATTAACAAATTGTTACTGTACTGAAAAATCACATATTTGCTTATTACGCACAGATATGGTCCATTTGTTCATCCTACACTAAATAAAAGTTGAAAATGTGCACATGGCCTCGATGGATTTACAAATTATAGTCGATATGTGGAAACATGGAGCTGATTATTTATCAAAGGAAAGAAAAAACATGCAGATGAACACAATTAAAATTTTATTGAACTTTGGTCAAAATAATAAACAAGTGAATACATTGCCACCATGTTAGGAATCAATGGACAAAGACAATGCATTATTATGTGTTTGTTTTAATGTCATCAGTATATGTTTTGTGTAGTCAACCTTCATTTCTGCATTCACAACTACAGAGATAAGATCCACATTTGCAATATGCAGGTCAAATTTGGGCGACATCCCTAATAAATGAATAAGGGCACATGTATGAGGCCTGTCTGAATATCCTACTTATTAAATGATCCGGAGGCACTCTATCACATAAACTGTATGGTGTGCAATTTTCCTCCTTTATGTGTTTTCATAGACAGCCACGTATAGCAGCAGAATATGAGGACATAACTCTATAAAATAGGATTTACAAATAATGCACATGAGGTTTGTAAAACGTTTGGGGACATAACTTGTAGCTGTCACTGATAGAAGTAGGTATTAAGGCTGCAGATTCCCTTTGTCCTGGACCCTATCTTGTGCCATTTAGTTTCCAGCCTGCATCCTAAAACATGGTCAAAAACTAGAACTTAATCTCTTGACACAAACACATTATCGGTTGTCTCCAACAGTGGTTCTCAAACTGGTACACCCAAATAGTATTTCCTTAACAAGTTTGCTTGAGATCTGCTCAAAAGACAGTGGTGTGACTGGACATTTTTCCACCTCTCTACAACATAAAAACATGCAAAGCAATAAACATGTTTTAATACATACTTCTAAATTTAAAAACACATCTGTAGTTTTAGTTTCTTTTATTATGTGGATGACAAGGTGTACTTGAGTAGATACAGTCAGTGAAATTATGTCACCGTATTGACTGGGGTAAAATAAGAGAAGGGAGGGGAGGAAAAGAAACAAGTCCGCTTTCCAAATTCATGGCCTTTTCCACCAGTAGTTTGGCCTGAATACATGGCCAATGGGGGAATGTTACAGTTAGGCTTACCGGCCATTAATCCGTGCTTCAGAGGGCCCGAAATCTTTGAAATGATGATACAACCTTGACAAGACGTCATTTTAAGGACTTCCAAGAGTTCTGTCGTTAAATTGTGAAATGAAGGCTTAAAATGTCAACACAAACACCAACGTTCAAGAGTTTGACCTCTAGGGAGTGCCATTCCGTCAATTAGACCCGAATTGGGCTTTCTGGGTCAGGGGGGCATGTTGATTGCCCTGGTGCCAAAGGCAAAAACAACCTAAGCTCAGACTCAAAATAAAACAGGCCTATGGATCAACCTCCTGTGGCAAAAAAAGTAGACACGTGCTTTCGAATTCTTCACCAGGAGGACAACAAGGCTGTTTCTTCTTATACAGATAGACAAGTAGTAGGCTTAACTACACAGGTACGGTAAAAGCCCTATCCTCTGGAGCCCCAAATCTTCTAGTTGATTTTGTCCTGGAAAATGTACAAGTTGTTGGTGGCTGCCACAGCTATCACGTTATCTTTGGGGTGCCAGGCAGTGTGGAGGATCTTCTTGTTGAAGTCCAGGCTGTCCACGCTGATCTCATCCTTCTTCCTCTTGCCGCCGGTGGACACTTTGCGCGGTTTGAGCGTGGCCCGTGGTTTGCTGCTCTCCCGGGACGCCTCCAGTGTGATGTCCCGCCTGGTGTTGCGGTCAAACATTCGGAAGAAGTTGTTGTAGGAGCCGGTCATGATGGCACTGACGGAGAAGGAAGATGACATTGATTGTCTGCTTGCCAGTAATTCACAAATGTCACCGCTTGAGTTGAATACATCACCCAATGAGACTGTTAAAAATGGTAAAAAATACAACGTAGAAGCAAGAAAAACATTATCCTGTGATCTAGCAAACACACGTACCTGTCACTGCCATTCCAGCAGCACTCAAACTTGTCAAAGATGCAGTCGTTTTCATACAAGGAGCAGAGTTTACTGCGAAGGTATTCATGGACCTGAAACAAAACACATTGCTAAATATTCACTCATCATAAAACATCAAAGAGCTAATCCAGCTAACACAGTCTGTGGCCTTTTGCACATTTCACCCACATTTTTAATCTCAGTGAACAGTGACTTTTGTTTCTTTACCGCAAATGACCCCAGATTGCGTGGCTCTCTGCCAACTGGGAGGCCAACATTTTCTAAGTTGCAGAGAGCTTTCATGGTATTCGCTGATAGATCATGTCCTTTCATATTTCTGTAGGATTTCTTTTGTTGAACCATTTCATTACAGGATTTGTGAAAGAATAGTTGCAGGTGAGGGGTTCACCGCTGTAGGCTACATGCTTTATGTTATATACTTTAGGGAAATGCAGACGTTTAGTGGAAATAACATAGTTTCAAGCCTTTATCAAAGAAGGAGAATTGTGTGTTTTTCAGTTTTAAAATGATGTTATGCAAGTTCCAAAGAGATGTCACTTGAATCAGAAGTTATTTTTGTCACTGCAGTGCTGCTTCTTTTTTTTTCCCTCACAGTACATGAATGCCAGTTTGAATCACTAGGTAAGTCCGTTTATGCACCTGATACGTCTCCACTGGCCTGTTCTCCATGTTGAGGTCCCAAACTTTGACGGAGAGGTAGTCACGTGTCATCATATAGCGTCCGCTGTGACTGAACTTCACGTCTGAGATGGAGGAGATGATCTCAGAGAAAAAGGATCGGCTGCTTGGATCTTCAGGCTCTTCAAAGACTTCCAAAAAAAAAAGAAGAAGAATCCTCACAATTCTTTATAAAAATCATTGTCAGATGTGACTTCAGAGGATGAGAACAACTCCAAAAAAAGAAACATTTATCAGTATATTAGCACATCAACAAAAAAGGATTCAGCAGGAAATGTTAGAGAAACCATTACTAAACAGTTATCTTGTCATAGTCCATAAACAATTTGGTACATTAATTTATTGATTACTTGACTGAACACTGCAGAACTACAGCACAGTGGAGGTACTTACACTTTGAGTGCCTATCACAGAGTGCCGCTGCTCGCATGTCACACAGGCGGATGGTGCCTTTGCTACTGCTGTACACAAATACATTGCATTGGTGTGGATGGCACTCAGCAGCTGTGATTACTTCTGTCAGTTCCTCCATGTTGGCAGGCTTGATGTCTACAATATCTGGGAACACACGGTTAAGGAACTTGCAGTCTTATGTCTGTGACACAAAACAGAGACCACTAGACAATGAGACACACATCTATTATCTGCTTCTGATGAGGAAAAAGGATACTAAAACTTCTGTCTGTGATTTCCAAGTGCCATAGATTTATTCTTAGGTCATCTGCAGAGAGGTAAGTTTCATGATCACTATTTACAGAAATGGAATTAATGTGATAGGTGTGCGCATTTGCAAAGATCCTCCGCGGGCTTGCTTCTACCATGAGATCCATTGGCATCAGCACTGGTACCTGAAACAAACAACACAGACTTTCAGATAAGATTCTGCGAGTATCCAAAACATTTATGAGGCAGGTCTGAGGTGTGATTAAACATACCCGTAAAGAGGTGATTCTAAAGGGGTCTCTGAGTCGCCCATCCTCATCTTTCAGGTTGTAACCTTCTGCCCGTTTATCTCTTTCACTTATTTTCCACAATTTGATAGTTTTATCTGAAAAGAAGTTGTAAGTTGTAAAATTTCAGTTCAAGTCGCACAGGTTCCAACTCTTGTATCAACAAATAATCTAAATAGTAAAAAAAGGCTCCTACCATTTGTTGAAAGTAGAAAGTGAGCAGCATTTTGTTGGGGTAGCCATCTTATTTTATTAATTTTTTCCTCGATTTCTAAACTTTTCAAATAGTCAAATTCTGGCTCGTGACTCTGAAAAGTGCTATAGACGTTGTACTCCCCACGCAGGTGTGGACGATTCTTAGACTGGAAAAAAGAACGAGAATTAGGAAAACATAGATCACCAGAGATGTGTGTTTTCATCGCAACACTTATGAGATAACTCCTTGAATCTGTCTGTCCTGCTGAATGAGTCTTACCTCCTGTTCATGTTGAAATATCACTACTCGACCTCCTTTGTCTCCAGTTGCAAGTAATTCTCCAGAATAGTTGAACTCAACTGTTGAGATTATGTCAGCTGCAAACAGACACAAATAAGAATGATTGAGACATTAAAAACATACTCGATCTTAAAGCATGTCAGCTGGGATGAGAGCTAAAATCATGCTACTGTGTTGGACTGCAGAAACAGTCAGGTTCTGGTCTGTTTTTTTCAATTAAAACTTCAGACACTGACAGCTAAACACGCACAACACGTACACCCACTCTTGAATGAATGAAAACAAGCATGATGTCACTCGACAATTTATGGACGCAGCACATTGACGTCACGGACACGGTCGCTCCCCTTTAATAGTTTAGCCACCACCTAGCATACAGCTAGCTAGCGACACACAGTAATTTGGAGGGGAAGGGCGTTTGAGCTACTGATCCACAGACACACTAATACCAGACACGACAGCAGTCTCACATTAAAACCCGTGCGTCCATCCAGCGTTAGCTATCGTGCACCTCATGTAAAGCCCACAGAGCACCATCATCAGACCACCTAGCTAGCTTCCCACCGTTTTAGCCTAGCCGCAGAGCTAACGTTAGCCACATACCTTCCGCAACATCTTCATCTATCGCTCCTTTCACTTGAGAGAAACACCACTGGAAATCATTTCCTCCTGCAACTCCTGTAGAAAGAGCACAGCGTTAGTTTGTGTCCGTTTCGCGTTTCGCCCGGCGACAAAATGACCTGACAGTGACACAGTTTGACAACTAGCAACTTAGCTTGCCAGCGCTAACGTTGGCTAGCTAACTTGCAGATTCAGGCCATCACACACACCAAGTGAGGTGGATCCTTTTCCTCCCTTCAAAAGTAGCTTACCCGCCATTGCTTCATTTAGCAGCTCTTGCTGTACACAGCTTGCAATACCTAATCAACCAATGCGGCTTGCTCGGGGGAAAGAGATAGCATCCACAATCAGTGTGAAGACTCGGGTCCAGATCTGTCAAGACCACGGAAATTATCCGTGATTTTTTTCTTCCAAAATGGCGCACAGTACATGGAGAAATGACGTCATGCACACATGCCACATCCTGGCTCCATCCATCCTCCTCAGCATCATACTACTAACTGTGCATTTAGACTGTGTTTTCCATGTACTCGACTTTATTTCCTGGTATTACATGTTAATAGCTGCCTGTGGAGTCTTCCAAAGCCATCCAGCTGCCCTCAGATGACTGGGGCAGATGGCATCTACACATCACTGGGTGAGTATTGTGGTTAAAGTTCAAGCAAACTAAATCTTTTTTTTTTTTAAATTGTAAGCTTTAACTTTTTTCTAGTCATGTGTTCATTGGGCAGATAATGTGAAACACATAATATAAGGAAACACATTTCTACATTAAAATGACACAATTTCTGATTATTTAAACATTTTTTTGTTTTGTTTTTTAAATTCTTTGATACTAATTGTTTGCTATATATTAGATATGAAGTGTAATTTTTGAGTAAAGTCCCACTCAGAAATGTGTGACAGGACCAAGTACCCCAGCTTGTATTGGATGGTCGGTTGGTGACATCTAGTGGCCAAATCATGAAACTTCATCCAAAGAAATTTCCTGGTTGTGTTCCTCCAATTCCTGTATGCTTTTCAGTTTTTATTTTACACAAAGTAAAAGAGACTTTCTGTATAGTTCTACTCAAACAAATGTGCTGAAAGTAAAGATAAGTGATCCTGAAATCCAACATTTTAATTTCAGTTAGAATTTTTGCATGTTAGTGAAAATGAATCCTGAATCAGAGGCTTGACCTCCTCAACACATGATTCTAATAAATATATCAGCCATCCACAGAAATGCACATGTACATGCAGTAAGTTACTGAATGAGTATTTACAGACAATGATGTGAAGGTGTATCCCTTACATGCAAAGGTTACATGCAAAGCAATCTGTTAATCTTCATATTTTTTATTCTTTTACAAATAATATTCTGAAAGAAAAATACTATATTACATTATTTGCTATGCTTTGATATGGATAGTGAGTGTTTACTTTGTCAACCAAGCATTTACACTGTATGCTGTCAACCATCTTGTATTGTTTTGCTCAAATCTTTTCATGAGGGGAAAAAACTTTTCAAATATTGTGCTTAGAATCAGCCAAAAAACTATTCTGTGTATTAGTTTTGCGAGCATTCCCTCTGTGCAAAACATATACACCAAAATAGATATTAAAACTGTGGCAGCTATTTTAAGTTTTCTTCTTATTTTTTCTGTAAAATGCTCTCTCTGTAGGGTGGGAGTGTGTCGTGAATTGGGAAGAAAGGGATTGCCCATAGGGGCTGATTGTGCAATAAAAAAAGAAGTCACATTCCAAAAAAAATCTGAAAGAATGCTCATGAAGTGTGAGAATATGTGATATCTGGGCCACACTGCAATGATAAAATAGGTTAAGTAGAAACGTTCTTTTTAGGGACTCTATTTAAACATACTCATTTATTAATTCTGCAGGAAAATGAAATGCAGTCGTCTGTTTGCCTATTACTTGAATTATTTTACTCTATCACAAAAAGCATGGTGGTAATAAACAAATAAAACTTGTTTTCAGCTGGATGTTATCGGTAACATCTGGTTTTGAAAGTAGCTCATCATTTGCACTGACTGTGCACACAGAGCTGTGATTATGAGCTCTGAGTAACACACTGTGGTGGTATCGCGCTGGTTGTTTTTGTTTGCTTTGTGCATCTGCAGATTGTCCTGGAGGTGGCAAGAGAATAAAAAAAGATGTACCTGGAAAGACCTGCACCAAATCTCACCAACATCTTCTCCCTGATATCTCCTGAGCTGCACATCCTTCTCATCACTCACTCAGCGTCCCGTGGGAAGCGGCAGAGCAGAGGCCTGGAGGTTAGGAAAACTATATATATCAATAAGATGGACCAACTTGTACCTGCAGTTCTGGTACAAGTTTGCTTGGTCTGAGACTATTCCACATATGACATAAGAATACACAATGAGTGGTAAATTCATATTTTTCAAGTGTTTTCTCAAACAACTCTTGACCACTGTTAAGTCTTTCACACCAGTTTGTGTCTCATTCGTGGTGAGTTCATTTGGCTGTAAAGCTTTAAAACAACAATCGATTGCTGGTAAAGCCGTCATTATTTTAAGAATCACTTTGAATTACCCTTGATTTCGGAGTGAGGAGCTTGCCGTGTGTTCTCCTCTGATAGTTTTAACCTCTGACTAAATGGAACAGGGTGAAGCTGTTTGTCACTACTGAAAACATCTTGATTTGAAAGCAGTAGATGCTGTTATAGCTGCTCCACCATCAGCCAAATCAGAACAAAGACCACTAAATATCGCTGTTTAAATTTTAAACACGTTGCTACAAGAGGGGTTTTTACATTTCGCGTGATTCTGTTTGCGTCCTCCAAATCTCTGTCTTCATATCAGAGTGTAGAAAATTGTTGCTCTGAGTGATGCCGCAACAAAAAGAACCCATTTTTTATTCACCATGGCTGTGTGAAGGTGAACTGTTTGACTGTAGCCTCATTTGTGATTTAATGCACCATCCAGCTTAATTGTTGTGTAGATTATATATCACATTTTTACAAGTTGGGTGTTGTGGCTGTGACTGTGTGTGTGTGTGTGTGTGAGTGTGCTGCCGTGCCGTAGCTTCATCAGGTATAAGGAGAGGTGTTGACTTTATTCCGAGCCTCCAGTAACACCACTGACTCTGATAGTTCCCCATCCCTGTGGGAATTCATTATAAGACAGCTAGAGGCTGCTTGTGGATGGTTACTGTGCTGCCCGTATGTTAACTTGTCGCTATCGCGCAAGGCAAACATGTGGTGCAGCTGCTTTCTCTGGCTGTGGGCAACCTGGAGAGATTGATTGGTGAGCCTTCTGTTTTATCCAGGATCAGGGCCACATTCAGTAGACATGGTGCCTCCGGAGAAGCAGCCATTTTCCCCAGAAAATATGGCTCATTACCAGCGCAGACAAAATGAAGGTATATTGACTTTTTAACATCTTACAACACACCTATTCCTGGGCCGTTTAACAACAAGCTTTTGTTATCCTGGAAATCTTTACTTCATTTTGTTCTCGTGTAACCAAAAGTAGAATTTGCCGTGACCTGATCGCGTCCAAGTTTACAAAATCTGTCCTCATTTATCTCGGTTTGAATTCACACACACAGGCATGAACATAAATACCCATACACACTCATTTGGAGCTGAGACACACACACACACACACACACACACACACATACCCTTCCCCCCACATTTGGTCCATCAGACAGTTTTTAACACAAACCATTGGCCAGTGGATGTGTCTGCTCTGCTCAGGGGCATAAGCTCTGTCCAGACCCTCAGTCTTAACTCTCCCTCTCTCCCTCTCTCTCTCTCTCTCACACACTCTCTCTCTCTCTCTCTCTCTCTCACACACACACACACATACACACACACACACACACACACAAACAGCAAAGACAAACACAATCAATTATTCAACACTCTTGTTTTGGCTCATGTGTTTTTTTCTTATTATTTCTGTTCTGTTGCTTCTATAGCATCCTCTGGCAACCTAACAGCCAGGAGGCCAGATGAGTGAGATATGAGGCCTGATGACTTGAGGTCTGTGTATGTCTTTGTAATTTAGATGGCAAGAGTATAATTTGCATGCACAGCCTTCAACATTGTCTCATTGTCTGAAGGAGATTATCCTCGCGGCTTTCCACAACTGAGGGTTGTCAAACACTTGGCTTGGAAGACAAACCTTTGTCTCCGTGTTTATTTCCCCCATGAGTGGAAATTTTCAGTGTGGTCATTTAGTGTAGTTAAACCTCGCGCCGAAGCACACAAGCAGTCAGTGTAAACAGGGCACTGTGTTTCACTTTTTTTTTTTCCTTCTCTTTATTATTATTTCTTTATCACTTGTGCCTCTTAAGCTCTATTTGTGTAAGCGGGCCGGTATTGTATAGTTTCCATACAGGGACTGTCATTTTTCAGTGTGCAAATTTGTGCACTAGATGGCACTATGGCACTTATTATTCAATGCCAATAGATAATTTCCATTTTGGAGGGTAAGTGCGTGTGTTGCTGACACAAGTGATGATCACAAACAGCTTGTTTTCCCTGAGCTGATGTTGATAGTATCATAAAAGAGCTCCATATCCACTGGTATTTATCAACTGTACTGACCTTTAATCACACAGCAGTTGTTTTGAGCCCGACTGCCGGAGTTTCACGTGAAATACGCGCGAAGACACCGAGCCGGACCGGTGTAGATAAAGTTTTGGGTTAATCTCTAAGTCTGCTGTAACTTGACAGATTCTAGATGTTTTTTTTAAAATTTCTTTTTAAAGGCTCAACAGAACATCAAACATAATATACTCTCCTGAATCAATGAAAACAGAAAAGAATCACATTGAGGGGGGATGTATTAGATGCGAATCCTTGCAGTGATGATGTCCTTGTAACAGATCATATTGTAAATAAGATGGGTTAAATTGCACTTGTAGCTTCCCTTCAAACAGTCAGGCTATTCTCTCGGGGGGGACGAGAGAGTGCTGCAGACTCTTCCTCTAATAACGCTAGACAATGAGATCCCAGCTCATAACATAGGCCTCCACTATATAGAACAAGTAGTGGGGGCTTAGCAGCTAATAAAGTGGCAAGTCTTCAAATCCATGTCAGAAGAGCAGAGCGCCACGGGGACCTTTCATAACACTTGTATGTGCAGGTTCCAATGCAGTGTAAAGGTTACACATCCACATTGTACTGATCTAACCTGATGAATTGCCTTAAGCCCCACAAATTTCAAGGCTGTGTTTCTTATTTAAAGAAGCAGAACTGAATAATTCTCCCACTCTCGAAAAGATGACAGGCGAAGACAGGAGTGTGGAATGAATGTTTGAGATGCAGTACAAAATCTACTGTGTATACTCTTCTTTATTAAATGTGCGTGAAGCAGTGACAAATTTAAAACTCGCTGTTAGATTTAATTAAATTTAGCTCTTTTTTTTTGGTTTTATATCTGTTAAGCCTGTTTCGACACAGTTTTTTTTCGTAGAGGCAATTTTAGTTTTTTTTTTTTCTTTCCCCCACCCAAAATTATCATACATGACAATTTTGTTAATTGAATCACTGCTGCCCTCCGAGTTCACAAAACACGGTCCCAGTAATTAGCCTTGATTGCCTGGTCTGTGTTTCATAAATTGTCATTCCCGCTTTCTCTCTAGTGAACCTGTCCTTCACTTGAGCACAGACACTCCTCCAGCATTTCCACCCACTTTGTTTGTGAGTCTTTGATCCACAGTATTCCAGTTAAAGTTACACCCATGTGCTGCAAGTTGAAACTTTCAGTATTGTTGCTCAGGGGAACCTTATACCCGTGGCGCCTTCTGCTTTTGTCCTTCCCTTTAGCAACAGAACTCTCCTATGGTCCTGGACAAAAGACTACTCACGACACCATTTTATGATCTCTGTGATGATACCGTTTCCTTCTCCTGCTTGCATGTTACCTCGCTCGACTCATTTTAATCCAGAATGTAATGTCAAAAGAATATCATCAGGGATTCTCCCCTCCCACGAGACAATTGTTGATTTGGAGGACGAGATGAGGAATTAAGAAAAGAGGCGTCCTTTATTCTGAGATACAACAAGAAAACCAATTTAAATCAGCACTTTTTTTTTTTTTTTTATACATGCACAATAACATTAAAGTGTAAAAACAGATGCCACCAAGTTGGAAATTGAATCATAAAACCAAAATTCTAATTTATGTTTTTTTTTTCTTCTAAATTATGTTAATTTGCACAGCTGGACCTCGCTATACAGTCATTCTCACACTGTGGATGATTGTGTTTGTGCACATACATAACATGCATATAAATTTGTTTTGTGCATCAAGTCACACATGCACATTCAACATAACTCACTTAACATTAAAAGAAACCCTTTTGCTTTTTGTTTTGCTATCACAACAATACAATCTGGTGCATATAACACTTAAAGGCAAGACCAACAAATATAGTATATTCAAGTGGAGTGTAAAGTGCTGCAGTGTCTTGCCTCTCCTGTCTGTCTAATCACTATGTGAGTGAAACATTCATGGTACACTAGATCAGTTCAATATTTAATTTCTCAACAAAGACTACATGATGGAACAGATGCTCAAACTTTGTATGTTTCTCAGGAGAGCAAAACTCACTTTCAGGGAGCTATTGAGTACAGACATTGTGATTGTGTACAAGCTCTGTGTTGACTTCTCTGGGCTCTTCACCTATGCACTAAACGTACAGTCATGGATAAAAAGATGCTCAAACATACTAAGAGTGCGCAGTGAGTCAGTGTTCAAACCATGGGCTGAATACATCAATTGTTTACATCCAGGGGCGCTGAAAACCCATGTGTGGAACCACATTAGTGATGCACCAAGGCTGCCCTTTGCCTTTATGTCACATTTCAAGTGAAAATTTGACTTGGCATGTTTACATAGGATTTCATCTCCCTTTTAAACCCCTATGGGCAAGCTGAAGGTGAGGGGAACTAAGATTATTATCCCCCGTTTCTCTGAGAAGCTTTTCTTTATGCACACCCTCACAGATGTCGACATTTGGTTAGGCGGTGTACATAGAAGCCCCAGATTATCTAGCGCTTCAGGAAGTCTGTTTAGCTAAAGTTAGGAGTGGTTACTTTCCTGCACCTTTTCTAATTTGCTCTTGTGTTTTGTAACCCAGAGACCCCCGTGCTTAGTCATACATCTGTGTTAAATAGTGTGCAAAAGGACAATATTAGCGATTGGATATCGCTGCCCATTCAAAACCGTGGGTCTTAGTCGTACTGATGTTCACATCAATAGGCTCCACTTGTGCAGATGTAGACCTAGTCACAGGAAGCGTAACAGATGGTGTACTATATGTCATAATGCTATAAAATCCAACAGGAATTGACAATTGAAATCCCACCCTGGAGTTTGCCTCTTTTAGCTTTGGCATAATCTTCTCAGGATTTCAATTGCAAAGTCAAAGAGAATAGTCTAGCACATGGGGACTAGTTATCTGGGGCAAATGCAGTCTAAGGTTGACAATGCAAAGGCTATGTTTATGTGCATCACACTTGCTATACTGAATGTTTCCCAGAGTGCAAGAACATCCTCCCCTGAATTCTATTCCTCTTCCCACGTCCCAGTGCTGCCGTGGAAAGTAGGCCAAGTGAGCACCAGGGCGTTGCTTTTTTAAGATGATCAGTTTGTCAGTGTGTTTTTGTGTGTGCTCAGGACGGCTATTCATGTGGCTTGACTCTGTAGAACAAAGACCAGCATTATACAATTTGCAGCACTTCCAATAGCAAGGAAAAGGGAGAGGTTGGAAAATAGGGACAGGACAAGTGTGGATGAAACAAAGACAAAATCTGGCTTGTACTCTAATTCATTTACTTCCTCTTTTCCACCTCTTTGTTGCAGCAAAAAGGTCCCTTGCCAGTAACACTCCTCTGCAGGATCATACTGTACTCTGGCTGGCATGGATTATTTTTAGCTATTGCTGTGCAGCTTTCACCTTGACTCCCTCTGTCTTGACATCATAATTAACATTTCTGTTAATAGTAACACAGTTCAATATTAATAAGGATCTCTGGCTAAAAATCAAAATTCAGTTGTGGAGTGGTAATGAATTGTGCTGCATTGCTCATATATGAGACACCCTGTCAATCTGCATCAAACGTGGATCTCCTTAATGATGGTAATCCCCTGTAGAAGTCATTTGGAGGTACTGATGCAACATGTTGAAAATATACATTTTGATGGGAGTGACTGGAGAATTTATTGGACTCTCGCAGGTGGGGCAGTATCACTGTAAGTTGGCAACCCCTCCATCACAGGGGTCAACAGGCAAATTAAAGTTCTCTTGAGTGCTGAGGCAAAGGCTGCAGCCTGTTTGGTCATGCACGCACAGGCGCTGGAAAAAGAGAGAGAGAGGAAGAAAAAAAAAAAGAAGAAGCAGAAGAAGAAGAAGAAGAAGGAAGAGAGACCAAGGTTAAAGCTGATGCCTCCCGTTTGGAGGCCACATTGCCCGATGCAACATGTGCCCATATCATACTTACTGATGAGATTTTTAAATGACCTTTAAAGCCAGATAGATTTCTTTTTTTCCTCCACCTATGTTTCCAGGTGCCACAGCCTGTTTGGCAGCAGGGCGCCTTTATTATAAGCGCACCGATTTAGGGGCTGAATAATCAAATTTGCCTCACTTCCATCAACGCCACGGAGAAATATGAGGCGGCGTGATAACTTTTCATTCTTTTTTTTTTTTTTTTAAATAAAGGATTTTTAGATATGCCCACAAAACAGTGATGGACACAATCAAGACGGGGCTGCGCTATAAGAGCGAAGGTATCCTGGGTATTTGGTCATGTGTATTTTGGTCTAAATTTCCAGGGGATATTTTAGATGTTAATAGCCCTGAAGTGGTCTCGGTTTCTTATTTAATTTCTCTCGCCTTCTTTAAATGTAATTCGCCCACAGACTGCGCCGCGAGGCTCTAAACCGCGCAGAAACTCTCTCATCATTTCCACAGCAGAATGGAAATGCAAATTGTGCGCACGGGCAATGCCCTTGACAGAACTCACCACTGCACACAATTAACATGAGCACTCTGACAGAAGTTAGTGACGAAATGTGAAGTCACACCAGCAGTGTGTCAAATAACACGCTTGTATTTATTCCAGCCAATCCCCCCACAATAAACGCACCTAAACGCCCCGCAAGTAACTCACAATAACAACAACAACAATAAGGATAATATTAATATTAATTTTAAGCAATTTAGAAAAAGGGTAAAACGATTTCTCTTCTCCATGTTTTTGCTCTACAAATATGTAGTTTAATTTCTATTAGTGGTCACGCTGTTGTGCGCATTTTCTGGATTTATCTTTTTTTTTTTTTACTTTTTTAATTTTAAATAATTTGCCCTGGATATAAACAATTTCTGTCGCCGTGTGGGGGCCAAAGAGGGGGTCCCCTGGATAAAGCCAAGTTGAGATTTAGCTATCTTGTCAGTGAGGAACACAGCTGCCTCATATCGACACAATGATCTCAAGTGTAACCAACGAGGGGCGCTGTCCGTCTATCAGCCGTAAACTACTTGACATGGATACAGCCTACATGATTGATCTCATCACTCTCTGCCGTTTGTGTTTTGCTCCTATAATTAAAAATAACGCGCAAGCTGCGTTTTTAATATGATATTCCGACATGTCACGTCAAATTCCGGACGTGCATTTATTAGGCCTGCAGTTGTTGATGGAAGCAAAAGTTTCCCAAAGAGGATTTAATTGTAACGCGCAATCGAGCATTTTAGTAAATTATTATTATTTAAATATATGTACAAATGTTGTTTAATTTCTCCCACTTGTGAGAAAAATGTCAATGCATGTGCAGAAACTTAATCCATCTTTTCTAACAGCTACAAGTGACACAAAACAATTATCTAAAACAAAGGCTGCGTCTCTTTTTTTTTTTCTTTGCGCACTAACTTACGCACGTCGCATGCAAATAAATAAATAAATCAATCCATACATTTCAAGTTCAAGTACACGCTGTGTTGCAGGTCTCAACGATGGAATAAGGAACGTTAGTTGCGGTAAACAATAAGTGGGCTGACTGCCTATTTCTCGCTCCATATGGAATTTGGAATGATGCGTAACTGTAGGCGTATTTGATTAATATTTAATCGAAAAAAAAGCTCACTTTTAAAACAACCTCTGTGATAAAGCCGTGAGCGAACTTGCTTGCTGGGTGCTAATAAGATTTCCTTTATTTCCCCCCCACCCTCCTTTTTTTTTTTTTTTTTCCAATCAATCCATTAGGAAACAATGCAGGTGAGCATAATGAAAGTGTTGTCCCAATAAAGTGCATCGATGGACAGCTGGGCAGCGGCCGGCTGATTGACTTTGCCTTGACATCTGGGAGGCCCGCTGGCCCCTGGCACGCGTATAGGCTGATGTCGCCATTTACATGCAAATTTAAGGAGATCATGAGGGCCTCGCCCCGTAAATTCACACAAAAAAGAAGACGTCACCCTCAATACGGAGGAGGCTCGTCCCGTCGAGACGGGAGGTCTTCGAAGTCACCCTGTACATTTTTTTTTCCTCTCCATTATTGGAAACCACGCGTCCCGAGGAGTTTGGTTTTGTATCAGTGGTCAGGGCCCAAATCTTTGGGGGTTCATTCATTGTGGTCACTGAATAGAAGAATGAGATAACAGGCCCCCGTGTCATCAGCCGGTCATTTAAACGAGCATTCAGCCTCACTCAATGCGGCCAAGATACAGAGATCAGGCAAATAGTTTGCACTTGTTCCCCTTCTTGTCACCCATCACTTACCTCCATCATGCAGCTGAGAAACAGATTTTTTTTTGTTGTTGTTTTTTTTGGAGTGGAGGGGGGGGGGGAGTAATGAGAAAATGTGACTAAGCCTCCTAATTCCACTCCCGTGCAAAGTTTTCATGCATGCAACCACTAAAACAAACGGGGATCAGCATTTTCTTTTTATTTTGATGGTAACATTTCACCTAATGATGAAGAGCGCATTTTCCACGGTGTAAGCCCACCACGCAGATGATCCCACAGAATGAGCTGAGACGGATTCAGGCTCCGCGCCTCAGTGTGTGGAGCAGCTGACTCCCTCTCTCCACGTCCAGATGGCTCCTGCACACAGATTTGCATTCATTTTCCTTTAATATCTTCTGAAATAGCGGGGCAGCTGCATTTGTTGTCAAATACGGTTTAAAACTCCCTTTCAGGACAGCATCGTTACCTACGTGACGGGTGTGGAGATCCATTTTCCCTCTCCAGTCAACAGTATCAGATCTAAGAGGATTTGTCTCAAAGTCTCCTAATTTGATAATCAGATTTAAATCGCCTTGGTGCGTGTAATCAGGGGTTAAGTTCTAATAAGCGACTTGAAACTGTGCAAAAAAGCATAGTGAGTTCTGTGCAAAATAGATATTTGCAATCTCGGTAGAACAGACAAAAACATTTACAACATGCGCCTCGGTTTGTCTCATCTAAGAGAAAAATACAATTAACAAAGAGCCCCCCTCCTTCCTTTGACTTTCACTGATATTTTTTTTTTCTCCCCACAAATTGAAACTTGGATTTCTCTTAAATAATAAAAAAAAAAAGTAAGAAAAAAAAATCTACACTCTCATTTTGTGACTGGGCAATTTGGCAATAGATTGTGTAGAGGTGAAAGCAACAGCTTATAATTCACTTATCTTTGGCAGCAGCTATTAACCCTCAGCACCAGCTAGATAGATTGCTCAGGATATAGCAC
Source organism: Stegastes partitus (assembly GCF_000690725.1). Classification (NCBI taxonomy): domain Eukaryota; kingdom Metazoa; phylum Chordata; class Actinopteri; family Pomacentridae; genus Stegastes; species Stegastes partitus. The sequence goes on from NW_007577998.1 coordinate 72,356, forward strand.
ACATCTCTCTTCCTCGCACCCTCCCCTCTCTCCCTCCATCCTCTCCCCCTTTTCACCACTAATGAACCGAATTGCTTGCTTGTCCCTCTCGGACAGAGTCGGACATGTAGGCAGTTGGCTCTTTAAAAATGATTAAGATGTTTCTGATTATTACTGATTTTACGGGACGTGCATGAAATAAGGAGGACACAGAGCCATGGCTTTGCTCAAGTTGCTTTAATGCCACGAGACACTGTGGCTCTGATATTTTTTTAATTTTATTTTTAGTCCTTTAGAAGAGGTCAAAAGCTCTGGCTTTATCTCGAGCAAGTGGCACGTCTGCATCACTGATTTATTTTAATAAAATAGATGCTTAAAAAGAACAACTAATTCTCAAACTTTGCTCATATTTCATATTTTTTAGCGCAATAACTAAAAAAAACTCTGTTCTACATAAGCTGCACAGCCAGTCTATTTTTATGTTGTGAAAAAATTCCCAATGAAAAGTTAATGCAAAGCAAATAGATTAATAATCATGTCATGATTCCCTAAAAAAATAAAAAAATAAATCAGCGTTGTATTAATTGCATTTTAATTACAATAAAAAAAATAACCAGCAGCGTATTTTTTCTTCTTCAAAATGCACAATAAAAATAGATCAATTATATAAAGAAACATGATCTGCCATTATTGAAATCTGATTTATGGCCTGTCTGCTCGCAGCTATTGAGATGCTTTTCGATACATGAGTGAGCGAACGAGTCAATTTGAAGCAAATTTAATCAAATAAATATATCAAATGCTGTTCATTTTTTAACCCCAGTACCATAACGCTAATTGCAATCATTAGACCAACTGTAATAATAATAATAATAATATTAATAACACGCAATGAGTTATTATTATGTATTGCCTTTTTTTTTT